>NW_017299883.1:295798-322993 GCF_001594075.2 Trachymyrmex cornetzi | reverse complement strand
CCGCCGCTGCTGCTGCGGCTGCTACCTCGGCTGTATTTCTCTGACGTGTGCGATAGAAAGAGAGACAGAGGTAGAATGAGGCACGAAGAGAAAGAGAAAAACAGTGGAGGAAGGGGTAAAGGGTGAGTGAGAGAGACGAGTGTACATGCGAGAGTGTATGCACATACATGTATACGTTGACGAGTGACAGAGAAAAGGGAAGAAAGAGAAGTGCCGAGCAGAAGATAAAGAGAGAGATAATAAACGGGAGACAAAGATGAGAAACGACGAGAGGAGAGAGAGAGAGAGAGAGGCACATCGTGCACGCGCTTCCATTGTTTGCAGCGTGTCTCTCCTACGCATCTCTCTTTCTCTCCTATCGTTCTCCTTGTCACTTTTTTCCATACTCCCCCCCCCCCCCCTCTCTCTCTCTCTCTCTCTTCGCGTCCGCGACTCTCGATTTTTCCCTTGCGCACTTTCATCCCTGCCATCTCGCACCGCCGTCACGCCGCTGCGGGTCCTTTTTTCGAGTCGGTGCAATTTTTGTCACTAGTCTTCACATGCATGCAACTACGGAATCTTCATAGTCGGATCCGAGAGTGGCTCTCTTTCGCTTTTTCGTCACTTGCGAGGCGCGAAAAGTAAGACAGACAGAGGGAGGGGGAGAGAGAGAGAGAGAGAGAGAGAACAGTAGCGAGGGATCAGGGGGTCAGAGAGGAGGCAAGCAAAATGCAGTGCCGAGTGGGAGGGAGCAAGGTTACTGGAAGAAGGACGTAACTGGGGCGATGATCCTCTCGGAGAGAGAAATCCTGAGACTCCTCTCGCGGCTCGCGCGCGCGACCTTTCTTGCGAAGACGTTGCGCTTTTTGTCCATGACGTACCCAACGTGTCTCTGCTCCTGTCCTTTTGTGCCCCTCTCAGCTCCTGCTTCGTCCGTGCAGCACCCGGCTCCCCTCTTCTCCCGACCCGTCCGATGCGCGTCCCCTCGTGCTTCTCTTTCGTTCTCCCTCGTTTACCCTCCCTCGTTGTTCTCGCCGACGCCGACGCTACGGGAGATTCGACGCCGAGGAGAGACGTTACCAGGACGATGATCTCCGGTAGGATTTTTTTTCTCTCGGTTCGCCGATCGATCCGCCGACACGAGACACCATTGCAGTATTTGCAATTTTGTTTTGTACATTTCCACTCGAGAAAATTTCTAATAAATTTCGATCGATCGATTATACTTCCCCCAATCGTTTAAATCATTTCAACCTTTTAGCCCTTTTATAAAGCTTTGCACGCCGTCTGTATTATACAAGCGATATGTCAGTGAACAACTTTGAGAAATTTCAAATGAGTTTTGATAGATCGGTCATATTTCTTGGACCGTTTGAATTCCCGCGCGATTTTTTGAAACTAGGGTTGTTTATTGAAATCTTGTAAAAAAATTTCCTGAAAATTCGCGAATTCTACAAATACTATCGTTGAAAATTCTAGGTAAAATTTGAAAATTTTTTAATGCAACCTTTGAAATAAAGAAATGAAATTAGAGTCCAAGTAACGCAAATAAAGTATAAATTATCATTTTCTACAATTGTAATCGTAAAACCTAAAAAATAGTATAAGGAAGGTGCATTAAAATATAATATCAGTGAGCTACTTTTTTTTCTGTTGAGTTTATACTGTCGCCCTAACTATAGTTTTAAATAAAAACTCGCGAGATACAAAAAGTACGTAAATATACATACGAATGTGTAGGCCATGCTTACTGCCAACTGATTGTCAACACGTTTTGCATTATCAAGCAAAAATGATAAAAGAAATAATACTTTCCAAAAAAACCAAAATTTAAATTAAAAAATAAAACTTGAAAAATTTCCTTAGTCCCGATAAAATTTCGTAAAAATCTCTGATAATTTAAGAGTAAAAGAGAAATCTCCCCCTAAAAATTCCAAATTTGTTCAAATAGTAGTACACCCTTTTGTATAAAACAACTCTCGACATTTAAGCAATGCCGTAAACAATGATCTTTCGCTAATGCAAATGCATCTATAAATGATAAAATTTGACGACACCAAAATGCAAATTGATTGATAAATAAAGATTATTGAAAACCTCGCCGAGGAAAATGCAATGAAATGATCTTGCAATTAAACGGAAATGGCGAACGATAATAGAAAGCTTCTTTTCGACAAAAAAGTTTGAAAGTAAAGTTCGTTAACGAGGGATAGAGGGGATGAAATGCTACTCGCCAAAGTCTATCCGATTACAAATAATAGTTGATTTATATTTTTTAGATGAAATTACAACGATGGTTTTTCTAGATTTCAGCCAAAATAATTGATAATTTCAGGATTTGTGGGAATCGTCGCAGAAAGGGAGAGAGAGAGAGAGAGAGAGAGAGAGAGAGCGGATAGCGGGAAGAAAGGTATAAGAGAAGAATATCGCGTCTTTTCGTCTACGAAGATACATCTTGTAAACCAGTTTTCATACGCTTCGTTCTCCGGGCCGTAGAGACGCAGACTCATCTCTCTCGACCGAGACACCAAGGTCCGTATATTCACCGCTGCATACATTTATCGCTAAACATGACACATTTACATCACGAGTTTCATATTAAGCGATGGAAACTCAGAACCGGACGGTTACGTTCGACGCTAATCTCATCTCTCTTTGACACCCAACGTGCAATCTAAAGGCACAGGTGACAGTTAGACGTTCACGTTTGACATTAAACGCAACGACAGAACGTGGGAGTATAGGCCCTTTCGGAGAGGAGCAAACACATACGCAGACCGCGGAGAAGACCTTCCCCTCCCCCTCTTTTTCGCGCCGGCTTTCAAACTGGTTTTACAATATTTGGTTCGACCAATATTGTCGGGATGTAAAGCGTTCTCGTTCGCCGTGCAGTGTCGATAAGTTTGTCGCGCATCTTTTGAGCGGGTGCGCTTGTTGGGCGCCAATGGACGGACGTATTCCGTCGAAGATCGTCGAAGCTGGCGAGATTCGCGGCAGGACTGCAGGCAGGGGAGAGTTGAGAGAAGAGAAGAGACAGAACAGAACAGAACAGAACGGAGAGGCGCCTTTCTCTCCTGATCGTACGAGAGAGAGACTCACGGGATGTGAAGAAGAAGAAAACGATAGATAGGAAGAACAAGAAGAAGATGAAGAAAATGACGATGAAGAAGTCGAAGAGCCAGTAAGCGAGGGGGCGCGAGCGAGATGACCGCATATCGCGTTTTCCTCTGGTTTTTTGCCTCGCATCTCCTCCTCTTTGTACGATCTCTCCCGCGTATCTTTTCCATACCTTCTCCGACCCCGCTTCTCATCAGCGATCGCGCGCACGGCGAGTTATCGTGTCCCGGTGACACGAGGATGACGCGCGCGCGCGCGCGCAAGCGAGATTGCCGATTTACGAGGATAATAAAACGATAACTAGCGTCGGCATTCCGCGAACGCAAAAATTGTACCTGTTGCACGGCCAAGAGGCATCGCGCGATACCGTTTCTTACTACTATAATATTTCTTTCGGCTGTATAGCAGAAAAATCGGGCCCACGCCACGTCTCGAGAAGTAAGACTTCTTTGAGAGGAGAATATCATGAATATTCGTTACAAACATGAACTTGCGGCGTGTAATATACTCTCTAGCGATTCTTTAAGTTATAACAATTTTATTAGTAACTTCGATAATAGTTTAATCAACGGTTCTTACAGAAATTAAATGTAATTTATAATTAACTCGACATAACGCATGTAATTACATTTATTAAGTTTGTACTGAAAAGCATCTTTTCGAAAAAAAAAAAAACGAAAAAATAAAATGTATAAATACAGGTACTTTATTTATATATCATCTAAATAATAATTTATGTACACACGTATCCATCTTGTGTTGACTCTTGTATTTGGATTATTATTGCATTCGATAATATAGATAAGTTTAGTTCGTCAATTACTACAAGAATACATATGGATATGTTAATAATAAAGAATCGCGTAAATTGCACCCTTGTTATAGATTTAAGAGCAGTGCTCAGTCGCATTATTATCGATTTGTTTCATAGCTGTACATTCGATTTTGCTTATACATTATCAGAAAATTTAGCAAGATTCAGTCGGATCAAGAGATCAAGATGAATCATTTATGCACACATCGATCAGGATAGGCGAACAAGTTCGCATGTGAATATAACTTTTTATTTACCCGTGGCGTACATGCGCTTACGTCGAGGGCGATTGCTTCCAATTTCATGTAATTTGCACGTCGGATTTTGTGTAAAGATGAGATATTAGTATTAATAGAAAGTTAAATATCATTTAGACGAAAGTAAGGAAATAAATGACGAAGAAAGCATATTATGTTAAATGCAATCAACTTTAACTAATCGGAATGCAAAATCTTCTCTGTAGATATAACGAATTTGTAAAGAAAGATAAATATATTTACAATTCTATCCTAAAAATAAACCTTTGCGTTTACGAAAAATGCAAAAATATAAGCAAATATTGCGCTTGTGCTCTAATATAAATAACAAGTAAATTCATAACTATATGCACGCACGCAATTATTCATAACGTAATTTGCATAACAAACGGAGGTGTATAACAAACCTGAAATATATAATATAATTTCGCATGACGGCTACGACGAGTACAGTGAAAACAATTATTGTAGGATCGTCAACGTTCTACGTATTCAAATTCTGCATTTGTAGCCGGTTAAACATTCTAATTTTGTTGCACCGTGTACGCGCCCATTGTGTATCTCCCTCTAACAGTATATGTGTACTATTCATAATACTCAAATGTACAGGCGCGTTATTTACGGTACGAATATCAAAGCTCGACTATCCGAACCTTCGGAAATATGTGTAACTTCAAATATATGCAATAGCTATAGTAGATATTAATGTCGCAATTTGCAACAGAAAATTTCAATATTTTATACTTTTTCTATACAAAATGTTTGAAGAATTTACTTACTTATGTATAAAAAGATACTTTTGGATCTTCTGGGAAACATTTCTAAATAATACTTACTATTTTCTACATCATGCTCAATTGTCTTATTCTGGGCAATCGGATTGTATATACAAAATAATCGAAAAAGTTAACGACCATTTAACAGCGAATGGATAATAGTATTGAGTAACATCCAAAACATACTATTTACAAATATTTGTAAAGGTTAAGATCAATTAAAATTTAATTTTATATCGCGGTTTTGTTTAATAATAGCCAAGGTTAATAATAAGATACAATTTTATTTTATATCAACTAATTGCATTGATCTGCACCAATAACGTCTTAATCACGTATCAATAGTAAGTATCGAAATAATGATACTTTGTGTTACATTCTGTGTGTATGTATATGTAAAAAATTATAACAAAATATAAAAAATATTCGGGAATTACAATTGTAATAATACGATTACACACGCAGACATATATTTATACGTATACGATTTTGTTTGTGTTTTAAACATATTTCATAATATGAAAGCACAAATTGTATTACGATTAAAAACACATTTCCAATTGGAATTGCAAATAGTTGTCATATAAGTATTCTGATGAAAAATTTGTATCCGCTCCAATTTCTTTAGATATTTATTATTTCATCATTTTTTGTTTCATATTTTTCAGTAGTTTAACAAGGCTTTTGAGCTTAAAAAAGTGGAGTGGAGTCGTGTGATTTTTCTTATTTTAACACAAAAGCGCAAAGGATACAAAATGCAATTGCCATTTTCTAAAAAATAGATAATGAATAAAATTTAAGCGGTAAAACAATAATTTGTTATTAAATAATGATTATTTAAATTTAATTTAGATATATGATATTTCCAGTGGAAACGTTGTCACGTTTTAACACTAGTGTGTGAGAGACATCATATTTAATAAATAATTAATAAATCTGTCTTGTGGATTCCTTTTCAAGTAACTTTTCCGAATCATAGAGTAATTATCATTTATTCGCGCGCGTCACATAAATATTTCATTAGTTCAGAGCAATAATTACATTTAGTCGTGTATCTTACCAAAATTTGTTTTGTACATTTGCCTTGTCTTATGTCTGATCAGAAATTTTATTTGCATTATATTAGAATTTTCTAATATAACTATAACTAACACAACTATTTTTTGATATAATAGAGCGTTTCGTACTAAACGCATAAAAATTTCAACAAATATTTACCAAATTTTATCGTAGAAAGTCAAAGAGAAGATAATAATGATTAAAATGTATGTGACGCTCAATTGAATAAACAATATTAATAAACATAAAGAGGCTAAGAGCAAAAGCTGAATTTAAATTCCTAATATTTAATAATCTTTTAAAATACATACGATTTCGACCAAAAAATCGGGTCATTCTCGATGTTGATAAAGTAAATATTATAAACGATTATATTCTAATACAAAAAATTTCTTAAGATTGAATATATGTTACTTGTTAAACGAATAATATATTAAACGAGTTTTATCTTCTATTAAAAAATACGCACTATACATTTTGAACTTAAATTTTATATTGTTAAGATGGTATAACTTAATGTAAAAATCTTGTTACTTCTCCATACATATCAATACGGTGAGAATTACAGTCTTGAGTTCGAGGTTCAAATATATGAATTAAATTCTGTTAGAAATACAACCGGATGTAAATAGAAACAACCGCTCGATTGCAACGGTCATCAAGTTGATCGTCTTATGAAGTCATGCATATTTTAAAAAAGGCGAAAAAATAAAACTGAAGAGGAGACCGGGGCTGGTTGTCGTACGGGGTTGATTGTCAAAATGATTATAACTCAAACAAGAGACACGGCAGAAAAATCTCTTTTTTTGACTGTAGATAGTTGATATAATATTAATTTGTTATGTAAAATGGTTTGCACCACAAGCATTGTATATGTTATTTATAGCGATTTTTGAGAAAATGAAGTCGGTGAGTAAATTTTTATAATCACCTATTTTGTTGTCTGACAAGTCTTTGGCATTATTAATCGTAATATTCCTGTATTCATAGAAAATGACATATCTTAGAAGATCTTTGCTACAATTAAGTAATCATTATTCTGACTAAGTTTGTTAATATAATCTCTTTTATTAAAAATGGCTATGTGGGGTAGATTGAACAAAATGAGACGAGGTTAGGTGACAATTAATTTTAACATCTTTAGAGGACACATTCTCAGAGAATATACTTACAAATATATTACACAGTAAAAAATCGTGCGTCCATATGTAGAATTTTTCTTGTGTTACCACATTTTGATTATTACTTCGATGTAAAATAAACATACAACTGATATGTTACTATTTTTGTAATATTTTGATGTGTTAGATTCATGTCACCTTTCTAACTTAACAATTGCGTATGTCAATTAAAAATGGAATATTATTTTGAGTGTTTTTAATACAATTGTTTCAATTAATCTATATATCTCAAAGTTAATTTAACATCTAAGAATTTTTTCATTCACTTTATACGAACAAAAATGTTTTATTAACATTTTCTGACGAGTTACTGTAACTACTCTTCTATGTACTCTACTTATTTTATATGTTAGTTTTAAATCACCCTTAAAGTCAAAATAACAAATGTAAAGTATTGTGTCAATTATTTAACATTACTAATTCGTTAATAAATAACACAAGACGAATGAGTTACTTTAACTTAAAATTTAGAGTGGATCTCCTGGGACATGTAAAAAATGTTAAAATTAATATTTTCTTTTTTACTATATATATTTCATATAAATATACGTTTTTTCATTTTTCACATAGAAATTATGGTACAAAAACAAATTACGTATTTTATGATTAAAATAACTATTTTATTTGTATTAATACTATAATTACTATTATTTCTCAAAATATAGAATTGATGTTAAAATAAAAATTGTGTTTTTTATATGTGTTGTCCATAACAAATATGCTACTACCAATCCTAAAACGTGTGACAATCAACCCAGAACATGGCGTTAATTGTCATATTTTCGCAGCTTCATTTAAAATTAAATAACTTATTTTTATGATATGATAAATTCACGAGTAATATTTTTTTTAATATCTAAAAGATGTAGGTATATTGTAACGTATATAATATTTCAAAATCAGGCATCCACTTTTTTCTAAAAATCAATAATCAAAAACTGTGACAATCGGCCCCGGTCTCCCCTACAATATAAGTGGAAAATAAGCATTATGTTGTCAATAAAAAGAAAAATTTTAATAGAATAAATATTGATATACACTTTCAATATTTCTAACTGTCGGATATAACTGTATCTTTTATTAGAGTCACTAATTATACTGTAACATGCAACGTTTATAAATGAGACAGTTTAAAAAAGTAGAGTCAACTCTAAATATACAGTAAAAATTAATATCTTTGGAACACTCTTGTAAAATCATATGATTTTTTTTATCTTTATGTATCTACTTCTTTTTTAGCAAATATAAAACCAATATAGAAAAATTTTTCTAATCTTCTCAAATGAACTATAATTAAAAACAAATAAATTGTAATTTTATTCTAAAAAATTTAATTTCATTAAAAATTACGAGCTATCAAAATTACAAAAAAAAGATATTTCTCAAATCATGATTAAATTTCATAGCTTATTTTGAAAAAAACATCCACTGAAATGTATGCAACAATATTTTTTTTTAATAATTTGAATATATTGATTTAGTGATGAAAAAAAACAAAGATTTTATTTATGATTTCACAACTGCAACCATTCACTTATAAATATATATAACGCATATGATTTGTATTACTTGTATTATGCAATTGAATTTTACACTTATATATATATATATATATTTATTCTATATTTATTCAACAAATGATTATTTTACTTTGTTATTACAATATATTATAATTTATTTTTTTATCACTCTATATATATATATATATACTGAGACTGAATTAAATAAGAATATTTTATTTATATTATCCGCCATTCTGTCATTACATATGATATTTATAACAATGCATTTTTCAAGTACTATGATTGGTCATTGAATGTCTGTCTCACCCATTTTGCTCGACTCATTTACTTCCATTTCATACTTATTGTTAGGAAAACGTGCAAAAAATCAATTTCGCGCATTCATATATTCGATAGGATTCATAATAATTTAATCTAAAAAAAGTAGAATGTTTACTGAAACCTTGTTAAAAAATTCCCTAAAAATTCCCGGATTTTGTAGGTATTTTTGTTCAAAATTTCAAACAAGATTAGACAATTTTTTTAATGCAACTATGAAATAAATTGGAGTGCAAGTAACACAAACTATAAATTGCAAATTGGTGAATGATAGGAATTCCTCGAAATTGTATGTCTTATACAATTAAAGAAACATATAGGATAGTATGTGTAGGAAAGATTCATTACAATATGTCAGCTATTCTCTTCCGCCGAATGAGTACTGTCATTCTAATTGTTTTTAATAAAATTTCACGAGAATATGCGTGAATATACGTGAATATATATGCCGTATTTATTGCTAACAGATTATTAATATTTTGCATTATCAAGAAACAATATTCAAAGAAAAAATAATGTATTCAGGAAGAGTAAAAAATTCCAGAAATAAGTAAAATTCCAAAAATTTTCCTGTACCGATAAAATTCCACAAAAATCCTTGATTTTCAAAGGCAAAAAGAAATCCCTTAAAAATTCCAAATTTTCCAGGTTTTTCCAGGCAGTAAACACCCCGAGATGAAACTTCATAAGTTGGGAATCTGCATTTTCGTTCGCAATCGCATAGTTAGTTACATAATATAGTTACATAATAAAAATGTCCAGAAAATTTCACACAATAAGAAAATCTCATATATTTTTCATATATATTTGTGCACACACACACACACTTCCGATATTTTTAATATTTATTTTTCTCCATAAAAAGAAATGTTAATTGATTATTATCTCAAATAATTTAAGACACTGACAAATGTTATTCAATAAAAATTCAATAGGCGATACAACAAGCATTAGTAACATTTCGATTTACCGTGTCCCATCGAGTCGAAGGTGTTATCAAAGTAGCCTTGAGGCAAGCGTGGCAGAAGGAACAGGCGAGATAGGAAGGCGGACGATAAGACAGAGAAGGAAATGTTAGTATGTAGGAGACGAGAGTGCATACATACTCGCGAATGTGTACTTATTTATCGACGATAAGATACGACCAGTACACTCGTGCACAATGCATGAACAGTTAGACCAAACACGTAACGGAATTATAACGAAAGAGATCTAAAATTCTCGTTGTTTGTGCAAATCTCTAGACAATAAATAACTCGACAAAATAGCGCGAAATATGCATTTCAACTGTAAAGTTTTAATAAAAGTTTTTTTAAAAGAAATAAAGTAATAAACATTTTTTTAAAAGAAACATTAATAAGTAGAAAATGAAATAAGTGAATATAACATAATATGAGAGAAAGAATCTCCATGTTTGATCGAATATTTATTAAGCAGATCTTTCTGTTCTATTCTTATGTAAATTTTTTAAATACATTTTTCAGTTTTATAAACTGCGCGTCAATTTTTAATAGATATTAACAAATAACCGCAGAAAGCGAATCTTGGTGCCTAACAATATTTTTACGTGAATTTTCAATTTATACATCAAGATTTGCTTTGATCGACTATAACTTTTTTCGCTTATTCATGTTATTCACATATCAAGCGATTTTACTTTATTATTATTTATTATCTAATAAACAACGCGCAACATTTAGCAACTGAGGAATGTACCTACATTAATTAGAGAGAATTTATAAAATTGGTTATCGATGAAAAATTTCTCCAAAATATCAAGAAATATTGAGAGGTTGGTCTCCGAGGTAATTTTTGATAAATCTAAATAATCGTTAGTGTCCTCAGGTAATCTTGGATAATTTAATAGGAAATCCTAAGTTATATGGGGCATTCTTTCTCAAATCAGCCACCCCCCTGCGCATTTTATTTTTAAAGATAAAATTTTTTTCGAAGCGTCAAAATTTCCGCCTAAACCTCAATTTTTTGATGCCGTATGGTGTTTTTTATTTCCTTCTTATGGGTGTGACCATACGTTAAAAATAATGCTCAGCGTTGCGTACGAGGCCCTCGAGTACCCCCGTGACCCCAGCAACTGGCGACGAATAAGCCGCGACAATAACATCGGGTAAAGTCGAGGGTGTACGTGATCTTAGCTGATGTCATGAACTTTTAAAAGACATATCTAGGTCGCGAGTATCTTTTATCCTAATTAAATCATTAAAAAAAAAGCTCTCTAAACGTTATTTTTGCATTTTTCAAGTATTTTGGTAAGTCTGAGCATTATTTTTAACGTATGGTCACACCCATAAGAAGGAAATAAAAAACACCATACGGCATCAAAAAATTGAGGTTTAGGCGGAAATTTTGACGCTTCGAAAAAAATTTTATCTTTAAAAATAAAATGCGCAGGCGGGTGGCTGATTTGAGAAAGAATGCCCCATATATATAATCTGAGGTAATCTAAGGTAATTTTCAATTTTTTTAATTAGTGAACGTCATTGACGAGCATTTTACACCTTTTTACAATACTAATCAAATGTTTAAAATAAAATTTGTATTTCAAAATTTAGAAGTTTTTAAGTGGCCGCAAAAAGGTGATATTCAAGAAGTTAAGAATAAATATATATTTTATGGCTCTATTAATATGCAGGGTGTTAATCCTTTAACTAGTCCTCAATCTGATAGAAAACTGATTATAAAACAATTAAAAAAAAATTTTTTTTAAACAGTAAATCAAAAGGACATACACCACAAGATATCGGTAGCGAATATTTTATATTTTGATGTAATAAATTCACAAAAATTAATTAAATATAATTAATATTCTCTATTTTACTTTGGATCGTAGAATTATTTTAAATTAACGAGCGTTTTTACATAATTACTTTTTTAATAATTATAGACAGGTAAATGATTGCTAGACTCAGGTTTTTTGTACTTTGCGAAAAAATTGTATAATTGTCTTATATATGTATACTGAAGATGGCCTAATTAAGGCTAAAACGTTTGTATTTAATTAATTTTTGTGAATTTATTGAATCCGAATATGAAATATTCGCTACCGATATCTTGCGTTGTAGTATATGTCCTTTTGATTTACTGATTAAATTTCAAACCACTTATTTATATTTATTGTAATTAAAAAAAAATTTTAGTTACGTCAGGACTTGAATAATGTTTAATACATACATATAAAAGTTTTCAGATATTTGTTTTGCAAATCTACCTTTTTATTTATATTTAACTTGATTAGTTGCAAAATTTTTAATTTAACACTAAGTTGTGATAACAAAGAGTCTGTATTACTAATGGTGTTTTTTTTTAATATTTTTTATTTTATAAAATACCTATTACTATTTATATTCAATTGGATATTGTTTTGTTAGTATTAAAAAATCTTAAACGTTACGAGTAATCGAATTTGTTACTGTCTATATATATAATACATGTTCTGTTTGCGAAATTTTTATATTTTTGCGTTTCTGTATGCAATAAATATTTGTTTTGTAAAATTGCGTTTTTTTTTCTTAAGCAGTGAAAATCTAAAGTCGATGTTCTCGAAGATACTTATCATAATGGTCTATAAAGATATTTTAGAGTGATCTGAAGAAATAATACTTTATGAACTCGTATAAGGTAATCTTAGATGAGCAAAGTAAATTTGGAAAAATCTCGAGTAATCTTAGAAAATATGACAGAATTTTAAATACTCTAAGGTAATCTTGAGTAATATGAGGTAATATTTGATAATCTGGAATAATTTGAGGTAGTATTAGATAATTTTAAGTAATTCGAGGTAATTTCAAGGTAATCCAAATCAAAGGTAATTTTTGTGCACTATAACCGTTAGTGACCAAACCCCTCGAGAAATATAAGCTTTATATAATTTCAAGATTAGCTCATTTTTCTATCGACTACACACACATCAATAAAGTTACAAATAAGCATTGTATAAACGTAAATATTTTCGTTTACATACAACATATTTGCTCTAATATTATTTTCACATTTGCATATCTCATAAATAAATATTACAAGCATAAAATTAATTTAATAACAATATAACCGCAATGTCTATATTTTGTTATTAATTAAACAATAAGTAACTTACTAATATATAGCGGGGTCATAATGTAATTAAACATATGTATAGGTATACGAGAGACGCAGGGGTAGGCTAATCAATCGTTGGCGGACAATCGCGGAAGGGTGTCAGCGGGGCAAGACTGCGAATTAAGCTCCGATGGAGATTGACCCCCTTAACCCATCCCATGGATTCACCCCAGGTGCTCGTCAGTGTCCGACCCTGAAACGGGGAGCAGCGGCATCGTAAACCCGTCGCGTCGCGCCGGCTCGGTCGTTCGTTTTAGTGTGCGGGCGCGGGCGGACTGCTCTTTTCGGAATCCCGCGTGGCTTCACATCGGCTCGGAATCGCGATTAAACATTAAGAACGACATAGGTTGAATCAGACTCTCCTAAGACCTTTTCGCAGCGTTCCTCCGATTAATCTCTCCTCCTCCTGTGGCCCTTGCCGTATTCGTAACCATTTTAAAATAGCGCAACAAACGGCATAAAATATCGCGTCGAGATCATCGACCCCATGTCAGTTGCATATACACGATCAACTTTTCGCACAAGGATCATTTTTATGATCGGAATTAATAGCTGTCTGTAGATTTCATCTGGTGATTATTATATACGGTCTACGCATCTATTGTAATTAATAATTAAGAAAATCAAAGCTGCACTCTCCAATTTTGCTTTGGCATCAACACACGAATTCTTTTTATTTCTGAGAGAGAGAGAGAGAGAGAGAGAGAGAGAGAGAGAGAGAAAGAGATTCTCAATCAATCCACCTTCAACTAACAACAAGTATTATAAATGTTTATGTGTGTGTCACGCAGAAATGAATGCAAGTAAAGAGAACAAAAGGCGTTTATTTTCGCTATTAAAAATCATATAAAATTATGTTTCAGCTATAATAATAAAAAACTGGCATTTGTGTAAATGTTCCGCACAATAATCTATTTATCTGTCCGTCGGATAGATAAAATTCACGAGAAAATCTGCCTCCTTCAATTTTCAGGAATCTCACAAATCTCTCTTGAGAGAAAACTCTCAAAATTTCCGTGCAATTGCGGACTACATTAGTTTTACGACATTCGGACTGTGGCAACGAATTGTAGCGTCTCGTTTGCGCGCATTGAGGGGCAAGAAGCACGCGGCATGCATCCTTCTCGTGCGCGTTCCATCTCGCGAGGAGGGCACCGAAGTCGTACGATATTCGTGCCCATTCATTCCTTCCTACGCCGTACACAGGAGCGGCGAAGGCGGGCTGGCCTACGGATAGAGAAAGGCAACTACTACGGGAGAGAGGGAAATACAACTGCACGAAGACTCTCGCGAAAATTACCGCCTCGGCTGTACGGCTCTTCTGAAGAGCGCGTCCCCCCCCGCCCCCCCCCCCCGCCGTGACGCCCCGCTTTCCCCCTTCCGCGCCCGTAAACCCCCATACCCAGGTTCCAGCAGTCCTCCCAGCCTCCACCCGCCCGCCCGCCCGCGCCGCCGCGCCGCGCCGCGCCGCGCCGTCCCCTCGGTATCTCGCAGACAGCACTTTTGCAGTCGCAACGGAGAGTTGCCCATAGCAACTACGCGTCGCGATGGAGACGTGCGGATACCACGGCCGCGATAGAATTGACTCGCGCCGCACCGTTGTACGCGGTTGTAGAAGGCAACAAAAAATGCAAGAGCAAGAGGGTGGGCGTTGGGGAGTGGGAGAAAAAAATAAGAGGAGGATAGGAGGCGAGGGGCGCGAACTGAAGAGAAAGAGGAAAAGAGTACGAAGAGTAACGCCGCTGAGAAAAGGACGTAAAGAGTACAGACATGAAAGAGAGAGAGAGAGAGAGAGAGAGAAACGGTTGGAAATTTCGCATATCTTCTATATCCGAGGGTGGTATCCGTGTTTAATCCTTAGAGCTATGCAAGAAAGAGAGTCCCAAGATTAAGGAACGCAAAGGATACTGCGAAACCGTCGTTTTGTTTGCCTAATATTTTTCATGATGTATTTTCTAGCGCGCTGCTAATGACGAATTAGTATATTAGCAATCCACAAATGAACGTTACTGCGATAAAAGAGAAAGGGAGGGAAAAAGTGTGTGAAAGAGAGAGAGAGAGAGAAGGAAAAGAGTGGCACGACCCCCGTTGAGTCCCGAACGAGTAAAGTGTCTTTAACAAGTTCGAGGATGAGTCCTACGAGAGTTGGTAATTGTAGTTCGCGCGAGCGAGACACGCTCGCCCGCGAAAGGCGAGAAATGTAAATAAGAACCGCTAAGTATTTTAGAGAAACGGCTCATTAGCCTTTGACACGTCGGATAAACCGTATTCTAATTTCGCGAGATCCAAGCGACTAAATTAGATAGCGCATGTAAAGGAAATGAAAACGCGCATCCGCGTGTGTTATGAAACACACCGACGACAATTTTCCTAGAAAATATTACGTGTATATTCTCTCATTTATATGCTCATTTTTTTAATGCTTTGTGTGTGTTGTACGATACGTCATTAGTCATAGTGTTTCGTAAGTTATTCCCGATCTGCTTGCGTGCTTCGATATTAACCGTATTCAGTGTATACGATATCAATGTTTCAGTGGCTTTTAGCGATACCATTCGTATCTTCTCGCGGATGCATTAGCAATAATTATTACGGCGCCAGCCAGCGTAAATCAACGCGGATAAACGATCCAAGTTTACATTCGACAACTGGAAATAATAAGCAACCTTAATCTGAACACGAATTGCAGCAAAGCCACCACCACCGCGTTACAAAATAAGGCTCCATTATTCATTTTCGCTTATAAACTTAATTACTGAAATTTAATTTATAAAAATCTTGTGAAATTTTAACAGGGTTTTTACCGAAAACTTAAAACTTGTAAAACAATTTTCGGATTTTCCGGTAACTTTTATGCAAAATTCCAGTTAAATTAGACAATTTTTTAAATGCAACTTTGAAATAAATTGAAATGCCAGTAACACAAACAAATTAAAAATATAATTGTATTATAAATTAGTATAAGACAAGAATTTCCCGAGACTATGTGTATCATTTTCTACAATTGAAGTCGCGAAACCAATAGGATAGAAAGATTCACTACAATATATTATAGTATCGGTGAGCTACTCTCTTCTGTTGACGTGAGCAGTAAATACTGTATTCTGTTATCCTGATTCTTTTTATAAAAATTCGCGAGACACACGAGAATGTACTTCAATATACGCGAATATATATACGTATCAAATTCATTGTTAACCGATTGTTAACATTTGGCATTATCAAGAAAACATGATCAAAGAAAGAAAAAATGTTTTCAGAAAAAAAGACAAAAAATAAGTAAATTCTAACAATTTCTTTAAATATCAATAAACTGTCAAGAAAAGAATAAAAAAGAAATCCTCTGGAAAATTCCAGGTTTTCCAAGTTTTTTTCAGGTGGGAAATACTCTATTTAAGATTTTAATAATAAGTTCCCAGATAGACAGATGTACATCAATTTTACTGCAACCTCGGCAACTTTACGTTCTATTCGATCATCAAATGCTTCATAGATGAGCCGATTGTGATTCCAAATATTGTAGTCGTATTTAGTAAATTAGAAAACGAAATACCATGATGCAAATATGATGTAAATATGAGAAACAAAAATCTGATTCTTTTACATCATATTTGCATCATGATATTTCGTTTACTAAATGTTGCTGCAATATTTCGAATCACAATCGGCTCATCTATGAAGCATTGAATGATTCTAAGATAAACGTAAAGTTGCTGCAAAGTATATGTACATTTGTCTACTGGGGATATTTTAACGAAAAAAAAATTTAATTATAATTTAATTTGTTTTTTATTTTCAGAATATATATTTATTAATTAATTTACTAGTTATTTTTATGTATATACAAATTCTTATAATTACCTATATAACGCAATTATAAATATTCTTGAAAGCGCATGGAGTATCGACGGAATTTGAACCTAAAATCTTTGGGGTGATAGCCTACCTACGCTAACGTTGAGCTAATCGCACGCGTGTCTGAACACTTTTAAATTTGGCATATATTGGATTTTATTTTGTCATTCGTACCGATCATATATGTACCTATGTAATATGCATGTGTGTATATATAGAGTGTCTGACAACTCTCCTGACAACGCGCGTGAACAGGTGACTAAACTGATTGTGAGACGAAAAGTCTTCTACAATTTTCGCAATAGTTAACAAGATATTAATTATTAAAAATCACCGAATATTGGTTTTCAATCAATTTTTACTCAAGTACTATTAACTTTACGAAAAAATAGCAAGAGACAAAAATTGTTTCTTTCTTATAGAATTGTGTGAATTTTTTTAGATTTTCTTCAAAATTTTTTAGTACCGCAATTTCTCATGTTGGTAAAAATGATAGTGTCTTACTTCATGCGGCGTAAAATAAGGAAAAATTTACAAATTATTTATGCTTACTATGACATCACATTAGGATCGCGAATCCTTTCAATAAAATTTTCGGTACATCAAATCGACATTTGTTTACTCAAATTTTACAATATATTTATCTTACTTTATGTGGCATGAAATAAATAAAAGTTTACAAATCATTTATGCTTACTATGACATCACATCAGGATTACGAATCCTTTTAACAAGATTCAGCATCTGTTTACCCAAATTTTACAGTATATTTATATTACTTTATGCGGCATAAAATAAAGAAAAATTTAAAAATTATTTGAGCTTTCTATAGCATCACATGATAATTGTAAATGTGCATCATTATATGATGTATTTCATTTAGTTATGTATGATGTAAATATTTCATATAGTGATATCGAAAAAAGAATATTATAAATCTGAAGATATATTTTCATACATATGTTTTTGTAATTCTATAATAAAAAATTTAATCATTCAAATAACCTAAATTTTATATTTACCTTAATATAAAGGTTTTTGCTTTTATATTAATAAATGATCATAAAATTGTTCTAAATTTTCAGTAAATTAATTTGTACAAATCGTGATCATCATACAAGTCTATCTGGGTTACTTTAGACCACTGCACTATAATGAATAAAACGAACAGATAAGGGTCAAATACCGTCGCAGCTAAATCTTAGTGCTTAATAAATTTAAATGTAAATTTATATAGGCCTACATTTTCTAGTTATGAAGGTAACGCGCCGATTTTAAGTTTTATTTTTAATTAATTTTACATTAACATATTCAAGTGCTGTCAGTTTTTTCTCAGCTACTTCAATGCTATCAGTGTCTTAGCATTTTTACTGATAAAAAGTGAATTTGAGAGATACGTCAAAGATTCGCTAGATAGAAAACTAAATGTATAGTGCTTCAACGCGAATTATTTCGCTCGCGGACGCGGCGCCATCGAAAGCACTATTTCGAAAAACGGACGGCTAAAAAAGAGCGAGGATAGCCCGAGGCTAGAGAGAGATCCTGAAAATGAGAACGACGAGTTCCCTTTGACGGATCCCCGTGTCGCCGTGGCGATCAACCGGATTAACGCCGGATTGTGAGCGGCCGCCCGCAACGGTGCAAGCGCGTCGCGACGCGCGTCACGTCGCGCGTCGCCGCGGAGGTCGAGGAGGCAGGAAGAACAGAGAGGCGAAAAAGACAGATAAGAGTTCGACAGAGAACGACGAGATCTGCATATAGTGGTAAACAGGAAGCACCCCTTTCACCCGTTTCACATTCAATTTCAATGGCTTGGACGTATATGAAGTAGATTATTGTTGCCCAATAAAAATTTTGACAGACCTTAATCTGTATCTGCCTTTAACTGGATATTACTGCAAGAGACCTAGTTTTGCATTTGCTGCGGTTAACTTGTGCGGTTAAGCTTAATCTGATGATAATGTAAAAAATTGTATTTTTCTATTTATAGTTTACTAAATAGTATCACTAAACTGATAATTCTCTACTGAATAACTTTTAAAGTTACCATTACAAAATCACTAGTTTAACGATTAGTCATAGCTAGAAAAATACAATTATCAGATCATGAAAAATCAAACTAGAGTATGATATATCCCAGATATTATATACAATATAGCATTATTTTCATAACTACTTTGTATTATATCACCGTAAAAAAAATTTTTTTTAATTTTAAATAATTAAATTGATTTATTAAGTATATTATATATTACTTTGTTAGTATACAGGGTGTCTCGACCTTTTTTGCCAATCACTTTTGTGTAGATAGAGCGGACTAAACTGAGTCGAAAAGTCCTCTACCATTTTGCAATTTTCGCAATAGTTAACAAGATATTAATTACTAAAAATTGCAAAATATTAATCTTGAATAATTTTTTACTCAAATACTATCAACTTTACAGAAAAACTGCAAGAGACAAAAATCATTAATTTTCTTCTCATAAAGTTCTGAGAATTTTTTCAGAATTTTTTAATACCGTATTTTTTCATGTTGGTAACAATAAGAAAATGCAGTACTAAAAAGTTGATAAAAAATGCTGAAAAATTCTCAAAACTTTATGAGAAGAAAATAAATAATATTTGTCTCTTGCAGTGTTTTTCTGTAAAGTTGATAATATTTGAGTAAAAAATTATTCAAGACTAATATTTTGCAATTTTTAGTAATTAATATCTTGTTAACTATTGCGAAAATTGCAAAATGGTAGAAGGCTTTTCGACTCAGTTTAGTCCGCTCTATCTACACGAAAGTGATTGGCGAAAAAGGTCGGGACACCCTGTATTTAATTAGTATAATTTGAGTCCGAGGATCAAACTTAATTTAAAATTAATATTAAAAAAATTTTGTGTTATTGTGACTTAAGCTCTTACACTAGAATTTGAGAAATATCACTTTAGTAACACAGAATTAAGTTTGAATGTGAAAAAAATTACATTATTTTTTAATCAATTTTCATAGCGTACTCAATGCTTTGAGCGATACAGCCTCAAATACATAAAATTGCCTGACGATAACATTTGATTGCATTCGTTGTATTTGATTGCGTGTCGGAAATTTTTGCAAAATTTACTTGTTACAAATGTCTAAGATTCAGTGGTGAATATCTTCAAAATATGAAATTCTATTGAAACAAAATTTAATTGAATATTGTATTTGAAATAAATAATAATAAGTTCTTTCTTTTTATCTGTCATTATAAGATTTAATTCATTAGGAATGGAACACTGCGTTTAATCCATGGCGGTTATCTCAATGAGTCCGATCTAATTCTGTAAAATATTTTAACACCGATTCGTGTGCAATAATGCGAAGAAAGAAACGGAATGAGCCGAGAAAGAAGCTCCGTTACAAGAAACATACACCGCAGAATTGGAGTCCTCTCGCTCTGGAACAATTCGCCGCGGGACATCAATGTTTTAAATAAAAAGACGTTACAAGAATACACATAAGTTGTTGCATATACAAGATCTCATAAATATTATGTCAACAGAAATTCATACTATTGTAACATGGAATAAACAAGATTTTATCTCCAATTCAAATATCTAATTATGTCTTTATCAATATTCCTCTTTTTCTACATCATGTCACGTTTTATCTTCTAGCTGCTTTCAGACATCTCTATCAAAGGCACGGATTTCTAAAGGAACATATATATGTATACAGTGAGTGCAACTATTTGTACAGGGGAGATATCTTTCTAAAAAAATCTTATTTTTTAAAGGTAATCTTAATTAGCAATTTAATAACAAAGAACAAAATATATGATTTATTTCTCAAAATTATTTTACCTAAAAAAATGTGTAAAAATGAAATTATATCAAATATTAAAGGATTAAAATACATATTATTTTAATGATAAGCGAAAATATAAAATTGTATTATATTTGGACGCACACAAACAAAGTATTTGTATAATCGAGAAATTTAGCTTCTCAAATCTTGGATACAGTTACTGTCGCGAAGCTCTTTTATTTATATATATTAGCACAGAACGTATAATACTTATTATCAATAAATTGCTAATTATATTTTCTAATAAGGTTTTTTTTCTTATAAAACCTCCTCTGTACGAATACTTTCATTGTAGTTTTAAATCGCAGAAAGAACGACGCAAAAAGAATTTGTTAAATTATGCTAGCATAAAGTATATTTACATTAAATTCAAGGTGAAATTTTAACCCGAGTATAATTATGTCTCCTCAATACTCTTTTCGAATATCATCACTAATTGTAAGATGTAGACTCTGAAAGAACGAGATTGTGAAACGTCGTTGTTGACCGGTAAATACGGATGCATATGAAGCAGATATTCGATTGTCCTTGTCACAACGGCCGCTAGTTAAGATCGAAATGGAATTTAAAGTGCGGCTTAACGTCAAAGTGCGGGCGATCGTCGACCGAATTTACATCCTCGCGTTTCGCTTAAATCTGAGGTGGAGACGCGAGGGGAAACCGGTTCCATGCACTTGGAACTTGATGAAAATAACGTAATTCCAAGGAAGCGGGACGCGCGACGCGACGCGACGGTCTGCTGCTCGATAAAGCGCGCCGCATTATTTATTCGCGTATGATCGCGGTCGGTATCGGCCGAATCCTCCGCTGTTCTCTCGAGCAAGATAACGAGAGCAGCCAGATTATCTCGAAGAATATCTCTCGCTCTCTTTCTCTCTCGTTCATCTCTCGGTTCGTATGAAGCGGAACGCGATAAACGCATACCGAGCATATACGCCGCGCGAGCGCGAAGAAGCGCGTGGACGCGGTTCGGCGGCTTTTGCGCGCGGGACACGCGAACGCGAAAGGAGCACGTGCATCGTGCGTCGTGCACGACGGGAGGAGATGCATAGGTATACGATGTACGTGCAACAGCGGAGCATCGTATGTATGTGCGCACACGGCCCATGTCCGCGCCGCGCCGTCGAGAGTAGCATATAGAGCTAGGTATCCCGCGTACATGCCCAGCTATGTGCACACGGGGGATATCTACATATTTGCCCGCACACCCGAGTATTTACACGAATGTACGTATGTGTGTGTGCGCGCGCGCGCACATCGTCCATACATGTGTATATACGAAGAGATGAAGAGAGCGCGAGAGGAGGACAAATGGAGAGAAAGGAGAGGAGTGCGCGCGCGCGCTTGTGTGAGAGAGAGAGAGAGAGAGTCCAGGGTCGAATGATCAGCTATAAACTGAATCAGCGGGGATAGTATTGTCCTGCGTTTCCCTTCTGGCCGTTGTACCCCTTTGCATCCCTCGTCTCACTCCCGGCAGAGTGAGACTGAACCACCCCACGATGCCTCGACGCGACTCAACGAGCGGGAAGGGCGGAAGGAGACAGAAACGAAGAGAGGGAGAGATGACGCCATGCAACTATCGTGTAGTACATGTCGTTGTCGCTGGAACTTTGTTATATTTGGAGCAAGATTCTGCCAGACTCCGTGCGAGTTTAAATGGTTCCTACGACCCTTGACCGACATTATTCGTCGGCAAAATAAAGATCTTCTATAGCACGTGTTACAATGTCACAGTACAAATTCACCTAACGTTGACACGTGACTTTCGTAATACGAAATGTAATATTTTTCAAATAATATTAGAGAAAAGTCGCCGATACCGACATACCATTTTGTTTTTAAACAATATTTCTTAGGCAAAAGGTAAAAATAAAACTTTAAAAACATTAGTACGTAAGTACTAAAAGTGTCTTCTATCTTTGTTGTCTGTTTGCAATTTTACAATAATTAATTTTTTCGTAAGATAAGCAAAAATGAGCGTTTGACAAAATGGCTCCAAAACTGACACAGTAGGCAGTAATGCTACATATTCCTATTCTTTTTTTTTTCGCATTCGTAGAATTCATTTTTAGCTGATTTGATATAGAAATAAGCCACAAATATACAATTATGAGTTTGCACTTGTTTAATTAGCTAAACAGATCATGATTTTATTAGTATTAATAAAGTGCAATAATTAATTTCAGAGAAATAAGGGGGTGCCGCTTTAAGAGACCTATGTCAGTATCGGCGACTTTCCTCTAAAAATAAATATCCTCTAAAATTATAACAACCGTCTTTTTTAGCCCTTTGAAATTGAATTCTAAAAAATTTCTTCATAATGGCGGCTCGTAAAATCTTGCCCGAGATCGCAAGGCACATAAATCGTCCAAGTTATCCGCGGCTGTGAATCGAGCGCCAGTGAAGTACGGCGTGTCGAAATATTCCCCGAACTTTCCAACCGACGAATGATTTTAATGGAACATCCTGTTACAATCTCGAACGAGCGTGCGCCTCCGTCGCTGCTCTGTTTGCCTCATTTTGTCACGTAGCTAGGTACACGACAACGATATTTTAGATAGAAAACGCTGCCGTGACTAAACTAACTCCAGAATCTCCTCACGCCTCGCTCACCACTCATGATTGACATCTTTGTCCACGAGTACGTTAATTTCATTTTTCCTTCGTCGAAATTCGCGAAAATATAATAATATCGATATAAGTGATTGCTATCTGTAAATAAAGATATCTGATAATGAAACCCACAATTCACAAAAATGTTCAAGAATTGAAATCACTTTCTCAGAAAGGATTTCTGCTAATAAGACAAAAGATATTCATAACGTACTCAGTTTTATTACAATCTTATGCAGAATAAAAATAAAATGATATATAGTAACATTATATCAATAAAATTCTTCTTTCTTTAAATTAAACAAGATTGACTTATTGCCTCTCTTAAAGCAAGAGTAACATAATTTAAATTTATATATTCTTACACACATACATGTAGAATAAATCTTTGATGTTATAATGCAGGATGCTGGCGCGATAATATTTGATATACGAGAAACTGATATCTAAGATAATTTTTTTCTAGATTTAAGAATTTTCCATTTAGGAGTAAAATACTCTTCTGATGTTATAGTAATTGGATTGTCTCTATATCGATCTTATTTTATGATAGACCAAAGAGCAATAGCAATGGATCCGGAAATCTTTTCTAGGATTACCCTTCTCTGGTAGATTTCAAATGAAAGAAAAAGTCGATCTAATAAAACAGAACCTATCTACGCTCAAGCTAAACATTAACAATCTTTGAAAATACGATAGGTACCTTTTGTTTAATTCGTACATGCAGCGAAAATTGAACGAACTAATCACTATGAAAACTATATAAATTCGTATTAGAGCCTAGCATTCAGTTTGATCACGTAATACGCTGGCGCTGATACGTAAGTGGGTAAGCCTCTCGGAGGTAATCCGTCTCACGCTCGTGTTACATGTTCGTTAGAAGGGAATATCGGCGAAATATATGTTCGATTAATCAATTTCGTCGCTGCATGACGGATTACGTCGCGGGCGCGCGAGGGAAGAGTCGCGGTGACTTGTTGAGAGTAGTACTTTGTCGACGCCTCTCTGCGAGAGGCTGCGGGACACACGCGCATCAAGCTCCTGACGAGTGTGAACCGGGCTTAAATCGATCATCGTGAGCGCAGGAGCGGCTCAAGAAACACGCCCGGTGCATAGCCGGAGGGCCGGTAAGCGCAGCGGTGGCATGCAACAGGCCACTACAGGTATAAGCTTCGCAGAAAGAGCCAGCCAGCCAACCAGCCTCAGCTCGAATCAAAGCCACTTACGACGGTAGTACTTGTGGCTGTTCCTTTCGTTCAGGATAAAAACATTCCATTCATCACGAGAAGCACATCGCGGAAGCCAATTACCGTGCCGCTCAGTTTCTTAATTAGAACCGGTCGCGCGCGGCGCGGGCGCAAAGTATAACCCCGAGCGAGCGAATTTACCTACGGATCGCGTTCCAATTTACGGAAAAGCAATGGCGAAAGCTCACGACAACAATGTTCCAGGTCTCATTCAGTTTCGTATAAAGCAAAAGTGAAAGCGTATAAGCGCGTCATTGAGATACAGTCGATTATTCCGAAATTAATATCTTACTTGGTCGATACTTACTCGAGAGAATACGAGTATAAACAATGTTCCGTGACTCAGAAATAGTTTCAAGACGTAGATACATTTCTGCCATTTATAATATCGCTTTTTAGCCGTATAACTTATGGTCTTAACATCATTATTTATGACGATACACGTACAATATTCGTCGTCTTAAGTACAATTTATTATTTACGACCAACTTGGATATTTCGAAGCATCATCTACGATTCTATGCTGGAGATTACTTCCGATATATTTTCGAGATCTCAATTATGCGTGTACGAGTCGTCGTCATAAAGGCGGCGAGTTTTTCGTAATTGCAAAGCGCAACATCCGTGGCATTTCGCAAAGGGAGCTTTAATGTAATAACGTCCAATGCATTCGCGGGACTCGCGTAGGCAAAAGAGGTCTGGTGTACAGCGAGAAGGCCGGCCTTTTCATCGACATCGCGCGTAATTGCGAAGACTAACTAAGTTACCGCTTCGCAGTAATGATAACGAGGATGTCACAACCCCCTAATTTGGGTCCACGTCGATTGACCGTATCAGCGTTGCGCGGCATAATACTATCAGCTAGCGAAGACGGAATACGATGATATATCGACGAGAAGTCATTCCGCTAAATTTCATCGTAGTAGTGAATTTTCTGCTCAATTATCTTGGATCATATCATTAGCCATATTGATAAAAATAAGAAACGTGACACGTATCAAAATTAGCAACTTTTCAGAGAATTTTTCTATTCTAAATTGAAACAACATAGAGTAATTAGAGTAGTGAATATGCATAACTTAATTATTTCTTCTACGTTATGCTTTCAATTGTAATGTATTCTTTAAAATTATATCATAAACTTTCAAAATTTGAGCACTATATTGCAATATAGTGTAAATTTCATTCCTCAGAGTTGTGACATTTTTTGAGTTATATTTTTAAAATAATTTATACTAATATATACTTTGAGAAGAAAAGTATAATATATCTCTGAATGATGATCTCTAAATTTGAAAGTTGTGAAAACAGACTCAATTGAAATATTCTATATCTTAAATATACAAAACTATATTATAACTCGAAAAAAAATTGTATTTCTATAAATTAAATCGATTGAAATACACATGTATTTTAAGGAAAAACAGTATAACACCGAATAGGACAGTTTTCTATAATTGTTAACATTCACGATATTTAACTTAAAAACTGTGTTTTCTACGAACAATTGTTACGAATTTAATAAGAGGACAAATGACACTTTTGTCCTCTTATTAACTCGCTGGTGATTAATTGGGAGAACTATAAATATGTTTTTCCAAAAAAATATATTAAACTTTATACAGATAATTAATTGATTTCCTTTGATTATCTGAAAAAAAGATTAATTTTCGACTTGCAATATGTGTCATGGTTATTCCATGTTCAATGCGGCGATATAATTCGTCATTGAAACATTTTCAAACATTACGAGGCGTACATACATATACTACTTACATGACGATCAAAGTGCGAGTTGAGTGTTGCGTTCGTCAGTAGGTACATAGTGATGAAGTAAAACTTGCGTAGCTAAACTAAAGACCACACACAAAGACGTGTCGTATATAGCTCGACGATCCGCGTGAAATTGAGAACGCCAATGGGTGTATGCCGTAATCTAACGATTTGACACGACTATACGCATATTGGGATTAACTTATATACATATAGGCGTGGCGATTGAGTGTAGAATTGCCTACAACGATAAATGAGAGCGAGATGTCGATCTCGAATATCTTTCACGAAACACAAGCGGTGTCCAATGAACGGGGCTTGGTGTCGTTGTGGTTTTATAACTTGCGCCACACTCTCTCTGACTTTCTTAGCCAATAGATTCGCCGTCGAGGTAGGTATACACGAGCGAGTGTCCCTAGGGAAAGGATAGTGGGCGCGAGAAAGGATACAAAGGAGGATACGGCGCGGCGTACCATTTCCACGGAAACGCCCTCGTCAAGGTCGCACCGAGGTGAATGACGAGTTCTCTCAGGCGATATTACCGTGTGCGGATTCTTCATTATCAAGTCACATTGTTTCTCGAGGATGTTGTTTAGCGCGATACGGTTCTAACGAGCAGGTACCTGGCGATAAAATCAAATGGAACCAAAGTGCATATACCTACTGTGGCAGCTTACTCGCCACATTCAACCCGCCGGGCGCGCTCGTAGCAGTACCGCTACTGAGGCGCCCGGC
>NW_017299883.1:274140-295125 GCF_001594075.2 Trachymyrmex cornetzi | reverse complement strand
CGAGGTGGAGACAGCTGATTGGATCCGACACGGACGCAGTGGATGATAAACACTTACACCCAGCGTACACGTGCCGCAAGGCGCCGTATAAAGCAGTATCAATAGTACCGAAAGGTACCACTGTACATAGTGTACATACAGGAGTTTGAATAAAGATCACAATATATTTTTATTTGTGGATACACCAGTTATTCAGCGGTACCCGTCCACAAAACCTACCATCTCAAAGATTTTATCGAGAGCCAGAAATTTACTCTTTCTCGATCGAACGTTCGCGAATGCTCTATCACGAATTATCTCGTTTTCAACATAAAGGTCAATTAGACGATTGCAAGATTTTTATTTTTGCAACTAAAGTAGAAAATGATGTCAGAGAATGCCTCCACTTTTGAAGTAAAGGAAACCTCGAACGATCAAATCTGATTTTGATGAGAAACTTTGTAGACATATAGGTTACGTAAATAGATAAATTTAGAAAATATCAGAAGAGCGCAAAAACAGTTTTAAGGAATGAGATCATCTCTTATAAGTAAAGCGGTGTTTAACTTTTCTCTCTCTCTCTCTCTCTCTCTCTCTCTATATCTCAAAAACTATTCAAAACATCAACAAACGTTTTATACAAGGTTTTATAAAATTAAAATTATCTCTGTTATTCATCTCTCTTTATCCATTCAATAATATAAAAAAAAGATTACTTTTAAAATTCATATTTTCGAAATTATAAAAAAAATAATATTGACGTAATAAGAGGTAATTTGATTATTGAAAACATTTTCTGTTGTATAATAAGTCATTAAAATTTCAGAATTGAACACTTTGCGAGGTTTCGTTGTAAAAAGAAGAATGATAATATTTAGGATAAAGTTTAGATAAAGGTCTAATTACAAACATCAGTTGAACGAGAAATTTGAGAAACACGTTAGATTGAATCGATAAAACAAAAAATTTCATAATTTTGATGAAAGTAATTATGAAAAATTTGGTAGTAGTATGACTCTATGCAATTTCCTTGAGTTATCCGACTAAAAAAATCTCATCTTGATCGACAACAAGAAATAGAAGCATATTCGATAAATAATTAACATAAACCAACTTGTGCAACAACATGCGACACTGCATATAACGATATTATATAACGCCGGTAAAGTCAATCCTCAACCAAGGACATTATTTTCCGCCTTCATCGTGATCAACGATACGCGTCGTCGCGCACTGCCAACCGAAGCATGCTTATATTATAGCAAGAAATACACTATAATCTTATATAATTCAGTCACAAACAAATGTAATAAAGTGTAGTAATTTTTTTATCATATAAAGAAATCTTAATTTCCTATGAATTCTTACGTAATCTTTCGTAAGTTAAAAAGTCAAATTCACCATAAAGTGCGTTTTGCGACGAGTAGGTATATATATGTGTATAATGAATTAAATCTACAAAGAAAAGTAATCATATCAATCTTACATCTCTGTTGCTTGAGAAAAGTGAGCGGAGAAGTGTTAATGGCATCAGCCAAACAGCCAATGATCAAAGGCGAGAGAGATCGGAGTTGTAATAAAGAGACTCGAGATCGTACAGTAAATACAGTAAATATTTATTCGTCATTATTGCTGCAACGTAAAATTGAAAATCTTCATAATGGAGAGGAACCGCGGCGCATACTAAGTTTCGTACTTATTAGCATACATCGCTTAAATCTCGATTCGAGCTTACGGATAACAGGATCATAACCCCGCGCGGGGTGCCGCGCCGCGCGCCGCGCGCCGCCCGAAGCGATGGTCTCTCGCTCGGGCTCGGGCTCGGGCTCGGGACTCGCTAACCGCAACGAAACTGGACGTAACGGGTTTTGGGGTGACGAAAGTCGTTACAATTAAGGTGGGTCTGATAACGCAACGGTATATTATTTTACCGTATTCGCTAAAGCCGTATTCGATAATAAAAGAAAACGACGACAACGCGAATATTTTCTTTGCACGCGTGTTTCGCTAGTCTTTCACTAAAATTCACTGAAATTTAAATGCTACAATATGTATGATTGCATATGTATATCGCGTACGGTATGTGTGTGTTACGCTCGAGTAATATTTAGGTAGGAGCCGATACCGTATAAATCAACATCAATTGTTTATCTGTCCGCGGTACAATATTTACCATCCAAGTATTTTTTCACGACGGCCAAAGTATTTTTATGCGCGCGCACACACGCGTCTGCCAGCGTAAGCGATAAACCACGGCGTTACGTAATCATATATCGCAAGGCACGTGGAAAAATTATCGCAAAGCAAAAGTCCTTAGATATAAATGTTAACTTTTTATGTACGCTTGACAATACGCATGCGGCATGGCAGTTGCGAACATTCACTGAATAAATATTATATCTATTTGTATTACCTAAGAAAACTTACCCTTTGAGGTAACATTATGACATCTTATTTTTCCGTCAACTTACTACATTTATATCACAAGCAAATTATGTAATCA
The DNA here is from genome assembly GCF_001594075.2 of Trachymyrmex cornetzi. Taxonomy (NCBI): domain Eukaryota; kingdom Metazoa; phylum Arthropoda; class Insecta; order Hymenoptera; family Formicidae; genus Trachymyrmex; species Trachymyrmex cornetzi. Next base: position 292,643 of record NW_017299883.1, on the reverse strand, counting down.
ATCATGAATTTCAAAGCATGAGTAACTTATAAAAGATTATATCAAAATTTATATTTGGCACAACAATGAAAAAGAAGATGACATTACTCCACGATGTAATCAATTTTATAACGTGTGTTATTGCTCAAAAGATGATTCATTTTAAAAGTATTTTGTTTGCCCTTTTCAAAGTCTGCGTTCTGTGGAGAAATCAGAAAATTAATCCACAAAAATTTCTCACAAAAATCTCGACTTGTCAAAAAAGTTGCTTTTATCATCTTGCGGACGGAATCGGATCGGTTGAGTGTCACTGAGGAACGCGCGAAGCACGGACAAGTGCACCGATCGACGCGTGTATGTGTACATATGTGTGTGTGTGTATCTATATACATGTATATGTACAGACGCTTATGTACGTCGTCAACGTCGTTTTCGTGCACGTGAACGCGTGAGCGTGAACGTGTAGCCACCGACAGCTCCGCCCGCGTCCTCCTTCCGTTCGTCTACCTAACTGGCCATGTACGAAAGTATCCTGCACATAATGTAGTACATAAGCTCGTTACATAGAGAAGGAGAAGGAAGAAGAGGATAAAGGGGAAGGGCGTCCACAAACAGGGTGTCCCCGAAAAAAATTCCATCTCTGCCTCTGATTATCTCTCTCTCTCTCTCTCTTGCGCGTAGACACGCTGATATAAGAAATGATCGTGCGATGATCTGATCCAATCGAGTAATTACGATAAGACGGACGACGATAAGCAAGACAAGACGCGGAAGCGAAAAACTTGCGACGCGTAACGTAACGGGAGTGTCCTCTTCGGTAAATTACCCTCGTTTCGCCCCAAGATGTTTAGACTCGCACTGGGCGCGCATTGCGCAATTAAATTTAATCGGGTACACACGGAGGATCTTCCCGAAGTACGGACTGCAAGTCAAAAGTCCATGTACGTGTCGTTTACTTTCTTTGCAACCACTGCGTACATCTGAGGCAAGTACACCGTGTATGTATATGTATCGCACGAGTAACGCGTGTATTTCATATATAAACCATAGATATGTGGACGCGCATATACATAATGTGATATAAACACATGTATTCGGTGGAGTATGTACAGCGCGTAGGTGTGGATGAGAGGAGGGAGGAAGGGAGGTTAGGGGAAAGAGGGGGAAGATAGGAGGGAGGGAGGGAGAGAGAGAGAGAGAAGGGCGAAAAGCCGCAGGGAAACTATTGGCCGGACGAGGTATTAACGAGCGGCAATGCTATTGACAAGAGATCGGTCCGAACATCGAGAAAAAGGGAGACAAAAAACCGCCGGCGGCGCAATAGATCCTCGGAGGCATCGAAAAAGCGCGGACATGAATACGGTTGACCGAATTTCTCCGTGGAAAAAAAAGCGGGGGCGTCGTTGTAACTCGAGAAGGGGGTGAAGAGGGAACTGTCGAGCACGAATCAATCCCCGTTCACGTAATTCGAACGTCAAACTGCGACAGTAAAAATAAGAAAATTGCAAAGAATCGAAGATTGGAAATAATCTAAAGGAATGTTACATATTTTAGACACCCTCTCTTCTACACGATTTCATTCCTTCTTGAAATACATTAAAAAGAAATATAAAATATAAATTTAAAAAATATATTGAAATTTTTGTGCAAAAGATCGCAATAAAAATAGCTAAATTACAGCATGTTTAAAAGGTAGCTACAAAATTGCAATAATCGTCGCATGAAAAAATAAATAATGTATATGTGATATTTTCGCGCGTATAACCGCTGTTGTACATAACATATACAAATACGCCTCTGTCCTCGACGCGAATATATGTAACAAGCGCCGTAAAAGGCTATTCGCTGCTAATTATCGTAAAAAAAAAAAATAAAAAAAAAATGAACTCTGCCGATGTGGCCGTGCCCTTTGACGCAACTTTTTCTCGTCTCGTGGAACAAGCGCGGAATTGAAAACGAACGAAATATTAAAATAGAATAGCGAGAGAAGAGAGGAAAGAAGAGACGGAGGGAGATTCCGGGGAAAACTATTTTACTCTCTACGAATCGTGCGCACGACGGGGCCAATCCGTCCGTGTGTGCCGTACGTCGCAAAAATAAAACTTACGAGCGGATACGCGATCGAGTAATCAAAAGACGCGGCGGAGAATCCTTTGCGAATGTTAAAAGGGCTTTTTAATTATTTCCATTTTTCATTTATTTATCCGGGGGTCGCGCGATGCGAATCTGGTTGGCGACGAGGGTGCTGCCCGTTGCCCTTTAACGGAGGCGGGTAAAATATTGCGACGGGTGCGACGCGCAAACGGCACACAAACGATAGAAACCACTACGGAGAGAACGAAAGATCGCGAGGCAATAGTTTTACGGTCGATTCGCAAGACCGGACAATTTCATCGCGATCCGAGCGGGAGATGGAAAAGTCCTATATATTTCCCGCGTTTCTTATAACGATTTTCCATATTTTCCTTACCGGCGCTACCGCGGAGGTAGAATTAAAGCTTCGAGAGAGCGATATCGAGACTCTCGAGTCCCTCGCGAGTTTTCCCACAATTTATTGGGGTATTGTCACATTTCACACAATAGGAGAATCTGTCCTTCGTATATTAATTTAAATATTTCGATCGGATCGTATTTTGGTTTCAAAGAAGATTTCGTCTCTTATAGGTGCTACATATTTTTAATTCAATACAATTTATTCATGTAATAGCAAACAATTGCTGTAGCCAGTATGTATATATACAGAGTGGCCTTAAAATTCGGCATCACCCATCCTGAGCAGATAGAGCGAACTAAACTGAGTCGAAAAGCCCTCTACCATTTTGTAATTTTCGCAATGGTTAACGAGATATTAATTATTAAAAGTCGCTAAATATTATTCTTCAATAATTTTTTACTCACAGATACTATCAACTTTACAGAAAAACTGCAACAGACAAAAATCATTAATTTTCTTCTCATAGAACTCTAAGAATTTTTTATCAACTTTTTAGTACTGCATTTTCTTCTATTTTACCATCATGAAAAAATATGATATTAAAAAATTCGGAAAAAGTTCTGAAAAAATTCTCAGAACTTTATAAGAAAAAAATTAACAATTTTCATCTCTTGCTGTTTTTCTGTAAAGTTGATAGTGCTTGAGTAAAAAATTATTGAAAGCTAATATTCGACGATTTTTAGTAATTAATATCTCGTTAACCATTGCGAAAATTGCAAAATGGTTGAGGACTTTTCGACTCAGTTTAGTCCGCTCTATCTGCTTAGGATGGGTGACGCCAAATTTTAGGGACACTCTTGTATATGAACATTGGGAGAGGAAATATCGAAAATAAAAGAGTGAAAAAACATTAGTAAAGTCGCGCAAGATTTTGTATAGAAGGTACTCAAATTAAGTACCTTCAATCGTACACTGCACTGGAAAAAAGTTTGGTTGCATCAATTAGAATTTTGATTGAAAATATGGATAAATCAGTTTTCTAGTTGAGTCTATCATAATCCTAGTTGAGATAACTGGAATTTTGATTGATATGATCAGAATTTTTTCCTAGTGTATCATATACGATTTGTTCAGTTATTCATCATTGTTTCATTATTGTTATTGCAACAAACAGGCAGATTAAAATGTCCGCACCCAACTCTAGTGCTGTCGCATTGTAACGATTGCGTGTGCGTTTCCACGCGACCAATGCTTTACGGGGTTCTACACGACTTTCCCGATAATGCCAAACCCATATTGTACGAATGTGGGTCACGCTTTGCGCGTACATTAAGCGTCGCCGATAATTATATTTTCCCGCCGTGGCGTCCGCCGATAAAGCGTCATGGCCACGAACGGCGCGTCGCGTCGCGTCGCACCGACGCGACGCCCGAAAGATCGGCCACGGATCATCCGAAATGCGTCTAGATTCAGACTATATCTATGGAATCGATCGAGACTGCAGCGTAAGACGAAGGAGAGCGATGTAACAACGCCGTCACGTCTCGCAAAGGTCGGAATTTGTTAAAACGCGTGGAAACAAGCAAGTGTAAGAGCCGGTGGAGAGTAATGGAGAGTACGGAAAGACGAAAGGGAAGAAAAAGAAGGGCTGTGAGAAGAAGGATGAGGAGAAGATGACGGAGGATATGGAGAACGAGAGAGAGAGAGAAGAAAAAAGAGGGAGGCAGGCAATACCGCAACAAAAGACAATAATCACCAATAGTTGTCCTATCGGACAATGCTATCGCCACCGGGCGCAGAGCGCCGCGCGACAAAAGTTTGTCTGGTTTTACATGAGGATCGGCTGGTCCTCCACGAGATCCCACTCTTTCCGCCCCCGCGCGGTATTCCGCCTTCACCCGATGTCCGATGCCGGCGAGAGGCCCAGCCCGCTTCCGAGAACGCATCTACATCTCGAGAAACCGATTGAATTTTTATACCGCTAGACGATACGGACCCGAAAACAAAACTGCCTTTCTGCCAATTATCGGAAACGAGAAGTCGCGAAGATGGAGGCTAGCCGGCGGAAAGACAGACAGTCCGAGAGAGAGAGAAAGGAAAGGTGAGTGCTCTCTGAGAGCGTGTGTAGATTTATCGCGTCAACAACAGAGAAAAAAAGAGGGCGGTCCAAGTTTTGGGACGGAAGTGGCGACCGGCGATTATCGTCTTTAAGCGGATTTAAGAATCCTCACCACGTCCACGGGCTCCCGATTCTCCCGAATTGGGCAAAGCCGCGAGTTCAGCGGTGTCGGAACCTTTTGAAGACGAAGACAAGGTTGACGCGGGTAGCGAACCTCCCTTCGTCACTAAGCGAAGTAATAATCCGGCATCCGTTGGAAATTTCCAGCAAGAATCTCGACCAGACGTACTATTCGACTTTTGCGGCGGAGACGAAGACAGCCTGATGATCCCCCGCGTTTATGTGTATGTACACATTGCCGGAGAAGAGAGAGGGACATCTAAAAGGAGTCCTCAAGGGGTGAAAACGCCGAGAAATGCTGATTAAATCCTCTTTGGTGCGGCCCGCGACGGCGTGGCGACCGCATTAAATAGTTGCAGAGGGACATTATTCGCGAATTTTATCCAACGTATTCGCGTAAACGAGGAAACGCGAGTTTCCGCCGGCCAAAAAGTGACCGAGTATAACGAACAGCCTTCCGTTCTCTGGTACTCCGTGCGAATTTTCTCCTCGCTCTTATGCGCTCGCTAACGTGCGCGCTAAAGTGCGCGAATCAAATCGCAAGCACTCTCGTTATCGCAGGCATACAAAGGCAGACAAGGCATCGTATTAAAAATTCATTGCTAGGAGATATAGCATCAAATAGTAATTATATAATTTCTTTCTGTTTTCTCGTACTTTTAACCTTAATTTACTACATTGATTATTACATTATACTTACGTTAAATCACGATGAAATACTTGCATTCAGAAATATTTTATCGTTTGTAAAATGTTATTCATATCTTTTCTTCTTTAAAATCACAACCGCAAAAATTGTATCACTGATGATAAATCTGCGTATAAATGTACAATATTTGTAATATAATGTATCTTGAAGTATTTAACCTGATATGACCCTTATTAACTTTTTTTTTAACAAAGTTTATTACTTATAAACTGGTGAGTATGATTCATACTCTTATCCTGAAACTTTGGGAACGCAATGGTGAGCGCTCAGTAAATTGTTGCCTACACTGATTGTAAGAGAAAAATGTTTGGTATTTGTAACTATAATTACATATTACTATAATTATGATTATTACTGCTATAATAATAATAATAACAGTAACTGAAATAAAAAGAAGAAATAAAAAAATATGAAGAAATAAAAAATATGGTTGTTCCAAAATATAACTATGAAATTATAGTCACTTGAATCATTTTTATGATAATACCCACTATTTTATTGGGGGGGGGGGGGGGGGTTATAACGTTATTATAATTATAGTCATTTTAGGTTGCCAACTATATACATAGTTACTGTTATTATTATTATAGCAGTAATAATCATAATTATAGTAATATGTAATTATAGTTACAAATATCAAACATTTTTCTCTCAGTGTATGATTAGAATAGATCTTTATAGCTGTTCTATAATGTGCTTTTTGTTTCCTGTTTCTTGCTGTTTGTCTCTTGCTTTCTCGATCAAAAAGGCAAGAAACAAACAGAGACAAACAGCAAGCAACAGGAAACAAAAAGCACATTGTAGAACAGCCATAAGATTCATGATAAATCTAGAAGAATATACCAATAGCAATAAACACGCTTATTCAACTGTATGATCGCTAAACGCACTTTTTATTTATACGGAGCACTAATCGATACTGTAAGATATTTGTTGAGAGACATTTACAATTTCCAAAATAATTAAAATTCGAGTATTTCGACACAAAATAATCAAAATATAGAGAAATTATGTTTTAAAGCATTTTATATTATAATCTTCGCCGTCCTCAAAGTTTTAAGTAACATTATATTTTAAATAACATTATTAATCAAGTTAACATTACGATATAATTAATTTTTCAAAAAAATTTTAATTTTTCCCAGAAACTTTCTTTGTTATGTCAGTGACTTATTACATCCGATTCAAGAGAGTTAACTTTAAACAAGTACGAAAGAAATGGGTGCCGATTTAATCAATATATGCTAAGTTACGTCATTGAATGGCTGCGATCATCCGGGAGACTGCTAAAAATAAATGGAAAAAAAAAACGAAGCAAAATCGAGCTAGAATCGATATCCAATGGCTAACGCCTTGAAAAAAACGAAACGAGAGACGAAAGAAAAGAACAGATTCCGTACGCGCAAGGACACAGAATTATTTCGCGAGGCTATATTCTTCATGAGAGAATCAACGGGGGATCTCAAGGACATTGAATACCTGTCCTTTTGTTGAGAAAAAAAGAAGAAATAAAAAAGCGAGAGATGGGAAAAATGGCGAACGAGATGCAAATATATTCGCTTCACGGCGAAGTCAACGGGGCGAAAGTGTGCAGAAGGTCAGTCTTCGTCAGCGACAGGTGATCACATATACGCACGAAGGCGGAATTCAAGGTGGAGGTGAATTACCTGGTCGGGATTTAAGGCTAGGTCGCCACCTTCTCGGATGTCCCTGACTCGTCGAGCTTCCTCTGCCTCCGTCGAGTATCCTATCGGCACATTCGTATCCTTGATCGACGCGCGCGCGTTTCCCGTAATATATCAGCGATTCGACAATCGATTGAACATAGCCCCCACACGCGCGATTTACGTGCCTCACGAATTTCACGCGAAATTCCTTCACTTGTCGAGCAATGTCAAAATTTTACAAAAAAACCTTATACATCTAGAAGATTACGACTAATTTAAATTATTAAATGAGATGAAAGAGTGTTATCGCATGTCAATAACACTCTTTCATCTCATTTAATAATTACTGAGTAAAGTATTATAATACAGGAAAAAAATCTGGTTGCATAAATTGAAAATCTGATAGATTCAATCCTCCAAAGCCGAATTAATTTGTATTGGGTTGGAGGAAAAGTTCTGCGGCAAATTTCGTTAGCTCAAACTTATGTACAGAATATATTCGTTGTGAAATTTTCGACTATTTGAACGACGTGCAAGCTTACAATTTGTCCCAAAAGTTCGTTTTTAAAAAATATTTCCACGACTTTTTGTTACCAAGTTACATGTGGATTAAATAAAAGAGCATTCTGATTTTCATTGCTCCTAACTCTGTTAAAAATCATCGTACCATAAAACAGATCCTAAAAGCTGAAACTTTGCCTTATCGAATGGTATCATGATAATTTTTTAAATGTAAAATATATACAAATTTGAATAAAAAATATGATATTCCTTATAATGATTGTGCAGTGGTCAAAAGAAAAGTAATATGTCATATTTTTAGCTTAAATTTATATATATTCTACTTTTTAAATTGATAATTATATCACTCGATATAGCAGTTTCAGTTTTAAGAATCTGTTTTTTTTTTTTTTTATAACAGTATGATTATTTTTAATGAAGTTGTTATGAGCAATCAAAGTCAAAATGCTTTTTACCTAATCCGCGAGTAACTCAGGAACGAAAAATTGTACACGGATAGAATTTTCTTTTAAAATTTATCCTGAAAATATAGTAGTTGTGATACAACACAATATTTTACAGATTTTTACTATACGTTTCAGTAAAATTGATCAAACTTATTTGATACTTTATTGTAGTTTTATTAATGAATGAGAGAGATTTACATTAAAATTCTTCGAAATACAATGTTGTTCCATGTATATTTTCCACTGTCATATTTTTAAGATAAATTCTAAGAAAAAATTCTCTCCGTGTAGGAACATTTTTAAAACACGATTTTGTAGGGAAAGCTTCAAGCTTTCACAACAGATAGTCGAAAATTTGCTCAAACTTTTTTTGGACCTGCTACAGACCTACAAAAGTGCAAAGAAAATTTTCATTTTTTTTCAGCTCGCAGTTTTTTATATGTAAAAATTATAAAACTCACATAAATTAACAAAAATATAGTTTCAAAAATCATTCGAAAGTAGAGATTCAAGCTTTAAAATCCTTTTCTTAAATTTAAATTTAGATCATTAACGAAGATATTGCATATATAATTTTGAGCTAAAAAGTACCGCAGAATTTTTTCTCCGAACCAATAATACTCGTACAATTAATGACGCTAGGTCTGTAACATCCATTTAATTTATACTCATTAATTTTAAAGAAAAAGCATTTATTAATTTTAAGGAACCAAAATGACATAACTTATATAAAAAAACGAATGTTGAGCATATCTAAAAAAAATCTAATTTGCAGATGTAACATAAAGAAAATTAAATTGATTCATTTGATAACATTTTTGTCAAAGAGATTTATAATTGAATGGGCCCAATAGATACACCGTCAGCTCCGAAGGTTTAATTAGAAAGGTCAACAAATCAGATACTTGTAATTAAATCTTTTAAACATTCTAGTTGAGATAACTAGAAAAATTCAATTAAAATCTTGATTAGTAATACGAGATCACAGAATGCATTTTGTTTGTATTTCTTGATGGTAGTAACTAAAACATATTTCTCAATGAATGCATACCATTAGTGCAAAGATTGAAAAACGGGAAATGCCAGTTTTTCTGAATGCAACTTCAAGAAACAGAGGTGCACTAGATGGACATTACGACAGCATGACAAGTCGTTGCAATCGATATAAGACACGAGAGAGAAGTAATCCAACTCGAGGCTACCAAATCGTATTCGTGTGGCACAGAAACTCGACCGCGTTTTAGTTTTGCTCGCGCTAATTGCTTAAGTCTGTCTGAGTATACGCGCGCGACCAATCTCCGTGGGGACCGCGCCCACGTGCCGCCGGAGTTAACTTAATTACGGTCAATTAAGCGTCAATTAACCGAGTGGCATGCGCGCATACGCGCCAACGATCTTCCGTATCATATACGTATGTACGACTGTGTTCGTCTGATAAAAAAGCCACAGCAATGATCTCACGATATCGATACGGCTCGATGCGCACAACAGTTTTTCCTCCCTCAGGAACAAAATGATTGTCCATATTAACGATCGCGACACTATTTTTTAAGAACCTCGTGATATAAAAATAATCTCGAAGAACTGATGCAGATACGTGCCAAAATGGCAGACTCGGGTCTGCGTAGAGTTCCCAGCCGTAAACTCTTTTTGAGATCGTAAAACTTCTGGTTATTAATTAAAATTTTATACTTATAAAATTATGTTAATAAGAATTGTTAATAAAAATTATATTATAGAAATTTTGTTTTATTAAATACCTACACCGATTGTGAGACAAAATTTAGTAAATATTAATAAATGTTTTTTTTAGTATAGTCCTAGTGGAATATTTACTTATGGTAAATAAACAGGTATTTAGATAAATAAAAACAATGATAGTTAAATCAAACTAATGGTTCTTGTATCTAATATGTTACATTTAGCAAATATTCCACTAGAATCATTAAAAGAAATATTTAAAATTATAAAATTCAGTAAATTGTTTCTCAGTTTATATCTAACGCATAAAAAGATTACATCCCCCTTTCTTCTGTCCCCGAATCATCTTTTTTTAAAAAGAGTACCTAAATATTCTTTTCCTTGTAATTCAGATATAGTAACCTTAGGTGCGCGTCATATATCGAGACTGTATCCTAAGTAGATAGAAATTAAACCTCATGTCTATCTACAGAGAGAAAACGAAATAGTTGTGGCCACAACTATAAATTTGACAACTCTTGCAATTTAAGTACTTTTGAAACTAGTTTCACAAAGTAATAGCAACTAAAGTAGTACTGAATACTACAAAAAATATAGTCACGATAACAATATTGTAGGTACTATCAATTGCTAGTGAAATAATGACTCAACTACATTGAGTAGTTACTTGGATTTCATACAAATAGATACAACAATTACATTTTTCTAGTTTAAACAAAAACTTGTTTTTTTAATAAAGCACTCTATATCGTAATAACTGATTAATCATTGTTTTTTGAGGAATAACATTAAGGAATACATTCGAAACCTTTTCTTTAAAGTCGCTCAACACGAGCAGTACGCGGCATTGTCACACTAGAGGGACGTAGCGGAGTTCAGTTTCTCTTAAGAAGAAAACTACTTAGCTTACAATAAAAGGCACAGCGTTGAGTTCGAACTTGAAAGACAAAACTAAATTAAAAATGCAAAAATTTGTGACCACGTATTATAAAGTTTTAATAAGAACAATAAGTAAATTAAGTGAAATAAGAAAATATAGTAATATCAATCATTTGTAATTGAATATTACTATATAGTTAATGTTACTGTATTTTCTTCACTTAATTTAGCACCTATTCTTATTAGAATTTTATTATATACATATTTTGTGTGTGTGTGTGTGTGTGTGTGTGTGTGGTTGAGACGCTATTTAACTACAAACTCTTATAATTACTAATACAACTTTTTTCTCTGAGTATTACATCTTAGTTAACTATTAGCCAATAATGCTCACTTTTCCTAATAGTTATTACAAAGAAATTAGAGTTAATAGCTAAAGACAAAGAATAAACTATAAAAACAACTAATAAAAAGTAGCTCTATCCTAGACTAGACAGCTAATAACTAAATAGCAAATAAAAAAATAAAATAAAACCTTATCTTCCTTTATTATTAAAAATTAGCAATAATTATAGAAATGAAAAATTTTAATACGTTATTCACTTCATTACAAACAATTTTGTTGTTGTTTACACTCTTGATCAGATTCTTGCATTCTTTCAAAAATTTATCTCGTAACTGCCTGATGATTAAGATGTAAGATTTTAATTACAGACAATCTCACTAGACAAATTTCTTTTATGAAATAAGGCAACTTCCACTGACCAATTTCAGATACAGCAACGCCCTCTATTATATAGTTTTGTAGATAGCAATTACATCACAAAAACTGATTATGAATATGCATTAGTAACTATACCCAGTGACGAATTAGAAAACTCATCTAATTAGCATTATCTAGCTACTAAGTAATCTTGTATATGTAAAGAAAAACAAAATTACGCGGAAAGTCAATGTGGCGAAAATTTATTCGCAGTTTCGAATTTGACTTCGCTGATGAAAAGTGATAGTCTTTACTTATATTTTTTGTAAGCTTGTTGGCGAGAAAATATTCCCGGCTCCCGTATCAGTTATACCGATATCACACACTTATCGAAATATTAAAGAATTTACTGAATATGTGTATCTAGTAATGTTCCGTCATGATGATATGCTCAAAGAAATGCTTGTACCACACGGAAAAAAAGGCTGTAGTAAAAGTTTCTGCCCAGCTAATTCTGATTAGCTGAAATTGCATTAGCTACTACAGCTATGAAATTTGTTAATACATATAATACAAAGGATTTGCTGCTGTACCTAATATAAGGATGTGATAGCAAAATATGCATGTCTGTTACAATCAATTTATTTAGCAACATGAAGTTGATTGTCATTGGATATTGTTATTGTTATGTCCGTGTAAAAGAAAATTGTTTCTACCATAGTTAAATATGGTTTGCTGAAACTGTACTTGCTACCAAATTGTCTACTACACAGAAAACGTTTGCTGGAATGATCAATACATCGACATAATAGTAAAATGTTTGTCTGTTACAATAATAATATTTAGGCCTCATAGCTAATGTGAATTAGACCACGCAGACTCGATGTTAGGTGCCCGTATAATATTATTGAAATTAGCCACATTATACCTAATTTTTAGCTGTGGCAGCTAATCTTTTTTGTTCTATGCACGTATAAGTATAAATAAACATAATATAATTGAATTGAATTGTGTATTTACTTAGAAACATGGCGCGATAGTATTCACTGTCAAGAGTTAATGGCCTTTTCTTTTACAGGTGAGCATCGATATTGGCAGCATTCGTGAGACGACGAGTCACCGTAATAATTAATGACACTCGTCGAATCCTGCACAAAAAGTGATGTTGATCGTTCTGCCGAGAACAGAATGCGGACGCTACACATCGTTCCAGAAATAAAGCTGTCATCGTGTTCGTTTCAAGTACCGGATAGCGCGTCTTGAATAATAAACGAAAGATAAAAATACGCGCCAATTAGGCGCGAATTAAGATTCCGGAACAAAGCAGATACCGTGAATAATAACGAGAACAATATCACTGAGAGAACACTACGAAGAAATCATGGAACGATAAAACACGCGTGAAAACCAATCGATCAATTTAAAGTATTGAATTTAGTTTCTGGATTCACATGGCCAACTTTACGGAAATCTGCGTTTTCGAAACATACAGAGACTGCCGAAAACTCTGCAAAAGAAATAACGTGTATTTTCTAGTAAACACGGAAAGTTTCCGAACCAAAAGAAAAACCGATTCTCTGACCGATAAGCAGCAAAAATCCAACCGAAAATCAACCATGTGAGTGAACGGTAAATAAAGCAAATGGCCGAAATGGCGAAATCCCGCTGTACTCTGGATGTTCACGCTCGAAGAGTGCACCAATAAAAATCGTTAATTAATACTTTTAACATAAAATGTTGCAAGCGTTGCGAAATAATATATTACCGGATCGAGTCAAAAAGCTGTCTCGTATATATTTCAATAAAAAAAATATGTATAAATAATATATATCGCAGAGAAATCATCTGGCGTAATATTCTGCATTAATATATCCGTGTGTCATATGTATAATACTATATATAAACAAAATATGTAACGTACGCGCGCAGTGTGTGCGATTTATAAATACATTTTAAATTTACCCTAAATATTTTACGAACAAGACGTATACATGTGTATCCAACGACGGTGTCAATTAGCAAACACGTCGCGGTCGCGGTCGCGGTCAAGAAACTTAATTCCCGCCGCAGCCTTTGTCCGTGACTCACACTCGTTGCTCCATTTTTTCGCACTCGCCCAACGAGTCTCTCACTCGGAAGGAAACACTCCCGCAGGCGAGGCAAGGCGAGAGAGAGCAAACGCTTTTCCTTATTCATACCGGCCATTATCTCCGACAATGTTGCGCGATAAATACCACCGTGGAACCAATTAAGCGGACCGCGCGCAGCACAGCGCTTTTATCGCCCATCTTTTTTCTTTTTTCATCTTTTTGTCGACGACATGCGCGCCGCTCGATCTCGTGCCACTACCCACGTGCCGATTAATGAGGCGCAACGGGGATAAGGGAAGGGACGAAAGGAAGAAAGCGGTGGAAGAAAAAAGCGAGATGTGTGTGTGTGTGTGTGCGCGAGAGAGCGACGAAAGTCGCCAAGAAAGCTAAGAGTGCTAAGGGACGCGGCGACGCGACGGCTAAAAGCGCCACGCGGCCACGTGAATAATAATCCGTGATTAATAGAGTGCTAAGCCAACAGCGTGGCGCGCCCGCCGCATGAATGGCCGTAGTACTATTAAGCGCCGGTTATATTACACCTACGTTGATACGAGGCGAGCCGTAGAGCCTGCCCGCGCGCAGTATTGTGTGTATCGCGGCACGCGGCTAATTTTGTCTGCGCAACGAGATGCACGAGATGCCGAAGGTGCACGTCCGACCATTATCTAATTCGTCGCGATATCGCATCACATTGCATGTCGCGTCAGTTTGCACGTTGCTCTCCCAATTCCCGCGAGATATGTATGTACACGTAGATTACACAGGGTAACAAAAAAGTCCCTCACCGGTGAAATATCGCGAAAACAAGATGTTTGAGGAAAAAATATTTCATACAACAAAGTTGTAGGGTTTCAATATAAGTGCAAAACATCAAACGACGCGACACCCATCATTTGATCTTGAACACAAGTGGAGAAGTTTTCAAAGTCAACTTTAAAATTTGTAATGGAAACCTCTCCCCTTTTTATTAAATATTCGTATAATATGACCTTTTTAAAACTCCTTACGATTAAGTATTTTTCGAGATGTGAGGTTTTGTCCAGGTCCGCCAGCATTAACATTATATCCAAGGTGTATAAATAAATAAATAAAGTGAGTTAATTTAACATATTATAAAAGTTAATTTTAATAAAGAAATATGATATTACGTTTTTTGTGTTAATTTTTTTACATATTATTTGTATTACTTTCTAACATTTCGTCTTATGTTGATTAAATTAATCAACTATGTATACTTATTGTATAACAACCTCAGATCGTACACAATGCGAGTACATAATCTTTCGCGGTCTCGCGTGACCCTGTCACGCTGTTAAATTAAACAGGGTTTTGGACTACACATAAATTAATAATGTTGTGTTAACTCCCCTATGATTAAAATACATATATTTTTTAAATGATAAAACCAATCGTATCATTTTGGTTTGTTTTTTTATCAGTTAACAGAACAGTCATGAAACATAAAATGAATAACATTATTCAAAATTCTACTTTCCTATTGCAACATATCAACAATAAATAATCTAAAATATTGAAATACTAGAAACTTAAAATTTAAATAACGAAAAAATTAGACAACAATAAACGTCGCAGACGAAACGGATACGTTTAACGTTAACATCGTTAACACTGATCGATGGCGATAACCGCTAAATTATAACTTGAAGATTGAATATCCGGGAGAGAATGTTATGTTATCTATGCGCCTGTAACACCTAAGCTGCCCGATGCGCCGAATACCGCGGTGTCTCGTCAGGATTACGGCGCGAAGCGCGGATTCAGAGGGAACCAAGAACGTAATTTCGGAGATAGCCGTGACCGCGGTCATCGGTTGGCGGTTCGCCTACGTAATACGTACTACGTATAAGTGGTGAGTAGAGGTATGCGCAAACGGCAAACAAGAAGTAGCTACTGGCTGCTTCCACAGGTGGTCGGGTCACGAACTGACCCCACTCTATCGTCCCATATCTCTCTCTCTCTCTCTCTCTCTCTCTCACACATTTTTTCTCCTTTTATCTCTTTCTCCTTCCCTGTCACATTTCCTTTCTCAATCACCTCTCCTTTTTTTCTCTTCCAGTTATTCCTTCTACATTCCTCTGTCACTATTCCTTCCTCGCGTTTCTGTCTCGACGCTCTCATTCGTGTTCCCCTCTGTTCTTTTCTCTTTATCCGTCTCCTCTTTCTTTGTCCGAAGCTCACTCCCTGTTGACCCATGAGCATGTTATGTTAGATGTGTAGGTAGGCAGAGGTACGTAGTTACTCGTAGTAGGTCGAGTGAGCCATCGAAGGAAGGAGAAGGTGACGCCGTGAGTACCTAGCATTCGTAATACTGACGTACCGTAAAGTCCTCCCGACATTTCGACCGGTTTACGCTTGGCTGCAAACTAAGGAAGCTCTGATTTCCTGTCTTTCCTAGAAAGCACGTTCAGAAATGTTCAAACCGCTAATTGCTAAACGTAACAAACGTAACTCACTCAAGTACTTTTTTACATAATCTAGTTCAAGGAAAAGATTTTATGCAACATTTTCGACGGATAACGATAGAAAAAATTTTAACTGAAGGCAAATAAAATATTTGAATCGCAAGAAAATTACTCTATTGATATTGAATGAGTACAAAAATTTGTGCCCAATTTATTATTCAAAATTAATGTAGCTGCAACTTTGTTAAAAATAAATAAAAAAAAAGGGATTTTAAAACTTTATTTTCGAAAGATCACTATATTTTTGAGTTTCTGTAAATTTCATGACTTTTATATAGAAAACTATGAGCTGGCCAAAATGGGAATTTTTCTTCTTACGTTATGGGCCTGCCACGTACTAAAAAAAAATTTGCAAACAATTCTTTACTTTCTAATGTGAAAACTTAAAAAATTTTTCTGTACAAAATCTGTTTAAAAATGTTCCCTAGATTTTTTATTACTGCAGGGTTGCCACAGAAAATGAATTTTTTAATTCCCTGACTTTTCCAGGTTTTCCAGATGAAAATGGAAAATTTTCCATGACTTCTAATATAAAATATGTACGTTTTAACATTTAGACCTCAAGGATTGTAGAAAAGCTATATTATTAAAAACGCAAAAAAAGCTTAGTAGAGTAAAATTTTGGGTGCAAATTCAAGCCAACAAAAATTAAATTAGTTTTGAAAAAAAGAATGCAGTTACGACGAAAAAGAGGGATCAAATAAAAATACTGAATAAAATATATATTTGAATTATTTTGTTAAAATCATTTAAAGTGCGCAAGTTTGAAAGTATAAACGTCAGATATAATATTTAAAAAATTATAACAATTATTTGGAATAGGAGTAGTTTAAGGAAATTATGAGCAAATTTCGAAATTCTAGACTTTTTTACATTTTCCCCTGACTTTTCCCGGTTTTCCATGACCAATTTCAATTTCCCTGACTTTTTCCGGTTTTCCCGGTTTTTCAGGTCTGTGACAACCTTGTACTGAGTTATCGCGGATTAAATAAAAAAACATTTTTACTTTGATTGCTCATAACTCCATTAAAAATTATCGTGAGCGCGCGTATCACAATTAATAAACAGATTCTTAAATTTTGTTTTAGTGAATAGTATAGTTGTTGATAATTTAAAATATTGTGTCCTGCACATACATAAAAAATTTTTTTTAATCAGGCATGAACTTTTGCACTCACTTAAGACAATGTAAAACGTTAAAAAAAAACTTGCGGAACCAACACATAACATACATCATACATATTTGACTTGGAATATATGAAAGAATAAAGATATAAGAAGACGGTTTTCCGTAAAAAAGATTTTTTATCCTTTAATTAGTCATCGCAATCTCTCGAGTCACTTTGTTTAATGATGTATTTTCGCGCAACTTATAACTAAAGGTTAAGCTCGAGAAATTTCTTTCTTAAAAAGATCTGAGTGTCCGTCCAATCGTACTTTTTCGCACGACCTAATTTCAGTTATCTGGTAGATAAAAGTTATCTCCGTATAACGCGGTTGCCTTTGTAAGTCAGTGGTGTTTAGTATTTATGATCGTGAAATAGCTACGAGGCTCTCTCATGTCGGCACGAGTTGCGTACGCGTGAAGTAGCCTGGTAAACTTCACGACGAACTCAAGGCCATGTTATGTCAAAGCCTCAGATATACATACATCCTGTATCGCACTAGACGACGTAAGAGCAATTCGCCGAAGATCTTCTAATATACTCGGTAAAATATACAAGTGGGAAAGCTTTGGAGAACGATTCTTATTTGAATTTATCGTAATATGAATTTTATCATTAATACAATTTTATTATATCGATTTAATAATAATAATTATTCTCGCATATTTTTCATTTGTATCAAAATTGTAATAATTACAAATTAAATACACACATATAGAAATACAATATTTCTCTCTAATATTTTATTTTAGAAATCACATTTATATAAGTTATATTTAAGTAAAAAAAGTTACTATTTTGTATCATATTTATTTCGCTAAGTGTAACATATATAGAAGAATTAAATAAAACTGTCGGGCTATTGTACACTACTAATTGAAAAGTTTCCATAAATAATATTATTGAGAGGAATTGCAGATTTATGAAGAATTCTCTATTATAGGATTTTGTATCATAAATTTTAATACCATGATATTTAGTAAAATTAGCTCTTGAATGTAAATGTCTCTATGTCGCGTCATTTGTATAATCGTCAACTTTGAAATCGATAATAGAATGTTAAAGATATTAACGCACACTCATATAATACATTCATTTGTTCATGCTCAATAATTAATTAAGTAAGAAACACTTGACAAACAAGAAATATTACCGTGAAATGAATAATCATCACGGGGAGGAAATATTTTATGAGAGAGAGAGAGCTGGCAGAAAGTACATTCGCGGATTACCAATCCGTGGTTGTTTATTCAATTCCATGAGCGACGGGGGTGCGAACGCGCTGTTCCGCTGTTCCGCTGTTCCGCTGTTCCGCTGCCGATGTCCGCGCGCGGAAACCGTTTCCATTCGCGCGCGCACACCCAAAGTCCGCAGCAAGAGAACCGGGTTGCGCCACTCGGTTGCCTTCAGTCGTAGGATGCTGAAGGCACTGCGGTTGCCATGGCGACCCACCACCACCGCAGCCCGATGTAATTATTTGAAAAA
>NW_017299883.1:251872-274037 GCF_001594075.2 Trachymyrmex cornetzi | reverse complement strand
AAAACCCCCCGCCGCAGCCCCCCATCCCTCCCTCTCTCCACCCACCACCCCCGGGCGGGGGTTGCCGGGTACAGAGTGATGCAAAAGTAACCGGGTGGACTTTGCATTCTTGTGCCGAGATATGATATCAATGTCATCATTTTGATGATATAGCTCTCTCTCGTGCCTATCGAGACGACGAAACCTTTCCTCCCATGCGGCAAGGAGGGATCGACGCGCAAAAATGGTTCTATCCGATTTTCGTTATACAGCATGCGCTCCGAAAGTAACTACTACGTACCTCTACGTAAGAACTTTTTACTTCGCGCACGTAGAGCACCATCGGACATTGACTTCCGGATTCTGTCGCGGACTGTACAATAAATATGCGGGCTTCCGCTTCGTAAATTGGTTCGCTCGAAATAATTAAATGCGAAATTTCCCGCCGCTTTTTGAGATAGCGAAATTTTAGTCGCAAATTTTTTACGATCTCCGCGAGAGATCCGTCGAGAGTAGCGACTATTTTCGGGCGAAAATTCAACTCGCGGGGATTCGGCCGCGAGATCCACAATGTGGCAATCCGTAAATCCGCGTATCGCGCCCGTATTGGATTCTGAATTTTTCGGCCAATTTTCCCGGCGATCGGTTCAGCGGTTTAACTGCGGCGTATGCACACGCACATACGCTCGTACGCTTCGGATTCTAGCCTTTTCCGGTAGATATGTGATTGGAATGTGACGAACGAAATCCACTCGACGATTATTACATAATGGCGTTCTTGGATTTAGCAATTTTAGCGTTTATAATATATATACACACAAGCATATAATATACGCGTATCGCGCAATATAAATCCGTTACGCTTGTAATCAATCGTAATGATATTAAAACGATTGCTACCTACACGAATGCAATTTATTACCGTCCATGCGGCATATACGGAATTTAACGATATAACGGTATATATTTTCTTTGCACTTGTTCCAATCTGGAAAAATTTTTCTTCTTATTAAAATCTTTATTAAAATATACATATTCTATTTTGCTTCCAAGATTTTTTCGCGCCAAATTTTCTCGAGGCAATTTTCAGGCAAATATAGCCTCGAATCTAGAAATGAATTCGAAATCCAAGATAAGCCAAGAGTTTATATTATTATAATTCATATATATCTTTAAAGGGGTCAGCCTTTTTTTGCAATTGTCGAGCGCTTGTATATTTATTACACGGAAGGAAATTTGTGAATAAAATGCAAGGAACAAACAATTACGTAGACGTTTATCATATTAACAGTAGGAAATTGCTTCTCGGGTAAAAAGGAAGGAAAGTGGCATTTATATTCTTACAACTTTTTTCTAAAAGAACAGTAACTAAAAATAAAATTTTTTTAATTAGTTCTAAATTGTATAGTCATCTCTAATTAGAGGACGAGTCAACTTCTGAGTCGGAGTGTACCCTCTACTACCCTCTCCCCCTCACCCTCTTGCATCTACCTGAATGCTCAAGGGTGTACATAACGCGGTAGTCGGAGTGTGGGTCAAAAATCGCAAACGCGAAAGTACGCGGGGATGAATTTCCTGCACCGTAGCTCTCTCTCTCGCCCGCGCTTCGTCACCTCGTCAAGCACGTAAATGTAGGTGCGACTTGTTAAAAATTATAATTAGAATTATGTGCCCTCGGCTTGTCGCTACGCGCCAACCATTTTGCTCGATGAAAAGGATCGTGACCCCACTTTATTTATATCTCCATTTTTCAAGATCCTTTGTCGTTAAACAGAAATTAAGTTCAAGGAAATATATATTTTCGATCGTTGATTGATTCTCTGAACAATACTTCAGCATTACTTTCATGCGTACAATTCCTTATTACATTTCTAGCAAAAATATAAAATATAACAAATATATTTTTAAATATTAGAAAATGAGAAACAAATTCTTTTTTACATCTTTCAGCCTATCATACTCGGAAAGAATGGTTTTCCTCATCTGTATCTAAAAATTTAGTTAGATACAGATTTGAAAATAATTTTGTTGAATTGCCAAAAATTTATACGGGAAGCTTAAAAGCATTGACGATAATGCAGCAAAAATGTTTCACATTTTAGCAACAATTTTAGTTTGAGCGTTCTACATAATTATTTTGATGTTTTAAACAAAATTATTTTCAATTCTATATCAAAATTTTTAGATACTTAAACAAAATCGTTCCATATATTTATTAATTACTATTAATTTTATTTCGAAAGTAGTTTTAGACTATAGGTATATAGATGCGATTAGAGTAACGGAAACAACATTAAGGTCAGACAAATCGATCCACAATTGGAAAATACGCTCTTCCGCGTATTTCGCGACCTATCTCGGAGAAGACGATGTCGGTCCACGACGGAGAAATGAACGACGGAGAAGGTGGGCCAAGAAGACGAGAGAAGAGAGTGGAGGAGGGAGGCGCGAGAAGAAGGAGAGAGAGAGAGAGAGAGAGAGAGAGAGGGAGAGGTCCGTGGCGATGCTCACTTGTTGCTCGCTCGACTAATTGCCAAGTAATTGGCCCCGTACCCCCGCTCGTATAAAGTTTGCTTCATTGTCTTTAATAACGCCGTGACCTGCGCTAATGACTCACGTCGCATTCGTCAGGAAAGGGAGACGACAAGCACTCAATGAAGAGGATCGACAAAGCTTCGCGCGCTGTAAATGCCCGAAGAATCGAAAAGTCGATGAACGTGCATAACGTTGAGTGCCGTTCTTTTAAATACCTACATAGTGTGGCTCAAAAAGTTACGCGAAAGATATGGCCACATTTTATGGCCAAATTGAAAATGCGCACAAATTTTCACTTTTCACCTTATAGAAATACGTTTGTCATTGTCCGCGTTTATTTTATTTGCGTTCTTTCTTCGCTCGAGATCATCCTCTCGGCTTGGTATGCAGCAATTAGCACAAATGTCACCACACACTCACATTATAAATACAATACAATTAAAACATTTCTTTTTCTACACAAATACCTATACTTATATGTGAAGAAGGCGATATTTGATCAAAACGAATCTTGGTGTTTAATAATATTTTTGTGTAAATTTTACAATTTTTAGTTTGAACAAATTGCGCGCCGATTATTTGTCTTGAAACACATGCAGTCCTAGACTGAAACTGAAGTACATATCACAAATTAAATTGACAAGCGATAATAAACAGATGCTAATAAACATGTCTAAAATACTATAAAGAATTTATTGTGAAAAATATTATCCCAGCCAATTTGTGACATTACGTACTGCAGCTTCAGTCTATAGGATTGTAACAAATCAAGACCGATAAATGGCGACCGGCGCGGCGTGCAGTTTTCTCAAATTGGAAATTGTAAGAATCACGTAAAAATATTATTAAATACTACACGGAAAGGAATATTTTTGTTGAAACATAAAAAAATTTATCTAGATACAAATCTGAAAATAATTTCGTTGCAACATTAAAATACTTAAACTGATTGTTGGAATATCAAAACCTTTTGCAACATTGTTTATCACGCTTGAGATTCCTATACGTAATCATTTCGATGGTCCAACAAAATTATTTTTAGATTTGTAATTAAGTTTTTAGGTACTTGAGTAAAATTGTTCTTTCCATGTAAGATCTGCTTTAGCCGTATATTCCTTCTTCGCTTATTTGTATTTTTTACTTACTACTGTTTCTATTTCCAAATTCGTCAATTCAGAACAAATTAGTAAATAGACTTATAGTAAAAGTTCAATAAATTAGAAACAGGTTATATCAATGTCGAACAATCAATTGTATCCTGGTAGAAATTTGTGCAGTTTAACTGAACATCCAGTCAGTTACAATCTAATATTACTAATTTCTCTTGATATATAAAAATACCATATAACAACAAAATTAGATAATTATTCAATTTAATCACCTCAGCTCCAATATTGATAAAATTATGTTCATTAGACATATTTTTGTACGAATGCATCTAAAAGAAAAGCGTCGCTTTGCCTCGCGAGATATTCATCAGTTGACGACTATTCAGGTTAGGAAATTTATTATACATACAGACGAAATACAGCGATATGAGCATATGCTTACCTATTTATTGTCCTGTTTTTATTCAACAAACAGTTTCAGATTCAGACTTTGCGCATCTTTTGTGCCCAATCGAGATGTAACTGCAGACAAAGCGTTACATCTCGATTGGGATCCTAGACAATTTTACTTTTTAGTTACTAGACAGAATTAATGAAACTGTTCAGTAAGTGTTCAAAAAATGTATGAAACTTCTACACTAGGGATTTACGGACTCAAGAACATAGCGTGTTACGTCATGCTTCGAAGAATTCGTCGGACGAGTGCCAATTAAAAAGTGAATCTTTATAAAGGTATACAGAATTAGCGAAAACAGCCTTGAAGACGTATATAGATATAATAATTGGCATGTATTTTAAACGCGTGCTGTAATGTTTTCGATAACAATGTGTCGCGATAGTCAATTATCTAATTTTTTCAAATTCGCTTCTAAACATCATCGCAATTATCGAAGATGGTACATTCGATAATAAAACGTTGAAGAAATCACAAAGTTGCAGCATACTTAGCATGGCACTTGATTCTACGCAATGTCCACCGAGAATTATCAATTATCAAATAGAATGGGGAAATTTTTAAGTGAGCGAGTAATTCCTCGTGAAAGGCGCGGCAATTAAAGCGAATAGTCTGTATTTTTCTAGAAGTGCCGGAACAAATCGCACTGGAAAATTACAGCGGAAAGAAGGGGGCGCACATATTATCTAGATACATTATTAATTCACCATTATCATTACTTTCTCATTATTATTTGTTATTTAGTAAATGTCTGTTATTATCCTTGATTTCTCCGCTCAAGTCCGATTAAATGTGTCGACACATTTAATCAATAATTACTCAATTTATGAAACAAAAAAGTCCTAACTAAGAAATATCGAACACAGTAAGAAATTACTGGTGGAACTGGAGTTACGAAAGATAAATTACTACAAGAATTACTTGAAATAAAGATAACGGAAGATAAGTTGTTTGCGAGATCATCACAATAAAAACTTGATTTCCTTACAATTTACTCTAGATTAAACTAGACGAAAAAGAAACATTTTGGCTTACAGATCGGAACGAGTGTAGAGATACGACGCGGATATTATCCGTGTAGCTTCCATTAAAGCGGGTGGGTGGGCGGGCGGGCGATACCTAAGGGATAACCGACTTAACGAGGTACACGTGTCGTGCGCAGCGAGACACCTTGGTGCATGATGCGTCACATGTGCGGAAGTAAGAAGCTGGCAGTGTCGCAGCAGCGAGGAGATCCGTACGATATCCGTGCGTGACCAGATGTCCGATCAGTCCGATTGTGCGCGGAATCGCGGAGTGTGACTCATGCTCCGAGCAACGCGCGACGATGTCTCGACATAAGGGAGCCACGGACATTCGAGGATTGGAGGATCTATGATGCACGCATGATAGACCTATCGGCGGCGCACACGCATTACCGCATAGGCATTATTATAATATAATATCTAACTGATCGTAACTGATCTTCCAACACCGTCTCTCTCGAGTCATTTCAATCGATTGAAAATTGTTGCAGCAGCGATCGCATTTCTTCCAAGGGGGTAAGGTTGATTGGACACACAAAATTCGCGCGCTAGAAATATATAACGAAGAGAAAAAGAAGTAAAATAATCACTAATAAATACTCGATGATGTTTCAAGAGTATCTAGAAACATTATTGTATGCAGCAAGATATAGGGCTAATAATGCTAATATACCGTTAAATCATTGTCCTAGATTAAAAACCGAGATTAAAGTTTGCCGAGACTTTCCGAGACCTTCGGCAATAAAACGGTTTACGGATGGTCAATATAGGTTTACGGATGACCTTTCCTCCTCGTCGCTCGGTGATCATGTAGCATCATTCAACAACGGTCCCTCGAGTTGGATTAGTAACGGAATCACTAACGTAAGATTTCCTTTAAAATGTACAAAGGAAAATATTTTACATAAATGTATAGTTGTAGTATGCACATACTTTACACGCCTCTGACTTTTCAATTGACTAAAGTGATTAATCTCTTCCTTGGAAAGCGCACTAAGGTAAAGTTAGCAAAATTCCACATATTTTTGTATAAAGTTTTTATCAATGAAGAAAACCGGCAAAAACTAATCTTTCTTATTAAAATGATAAAATGACAGAAATTTTTTTTTGTCAATATTCTAATTCACAGGCAGCTCAGATCTATATTGGAAAAATTTTTTATTCTGTTCTGCTATTCTTCTTCTCATTAAAAAAAAGATTAAACTTAATAACATTTACATCGTCAAAGTTTTTGTTTTAAAAATGTATTTCACATATATTAATTTAAAGATTTTAAATAAAGTTTTGTTACTATTGGTTCGTTATTATTGGTTAATTTCGTTTTTCTTTAAACTATATGATTATTATGATTTAATAATTGAAGCAAAAATATCTTTTTCATAATGTTATATAAATATATGTTAGTACTATATATTAATTAATTTTATAATTCTCACCAATTTATTCCATCAGATAAAATACGAAACAGTAAAAATCGGAATTTACTATAGTTCCTTTCCACCCACTACACTTTCCCGACCAACTCTTAGGATAACAATAATATAATGATGAATAATATATTGGTAACGTGAATTTAAATTTTTTCACTGCTTAAACATTTAACAATTTTTATTAAGCGCTAAATTTATTAAGCGCTAAATTTATATAATGATTAAATTATTTCGAGGTAAGAATCTAAGCGTATAGATTAGGTATATATTTTGACAACAAATAAAACTGATATAATAAATTAAGATTAAAAGAAATAAAGAATTCTTTTATTACGTTTTTCATATTTATCTATTTATGATGTAGCAAAAAATATTGAAAATAGAACCAAAATATTAAAGATTAATTGTTTTTCTCAACCTTAAATTGACTACTTACAATTTCATCCTCAAGACGGAACACTTGGCTTTTATAATACTTGAGCTGATAGCTTGAACATAGTTATCCTACTTGAAATTGGTAGTTTCGAGCAATTGAAATAACTTGGGAAAAAAGCCAAAACTATGTGTTATTACAAAAAAATAACGTTTCTATACAATACGAAATTGAATTGAAAAGAGTTTTTCGAAATCACCACAGACCTCGATGAGAGCCGCAAGTTGCGCGCGAATTTCCCACGATAAACCATAACCGTGTGAAACGCGAACAAAAGCGATCCGATATTTGTCCTGTAAATAAAGGGTAATTCCTGTAAATAAAGCTCTCTAACCGAATAAAAAAAAAAAAAATCACGTATTTTCCGAAAATTCCCCAAGTCAAGTTGAAGCCCTTTGAGTTGAAGCTCGAGCTGAAGGAAAAGCTCGCCGTTGAACGATGTGCTCTATCCCAAAAATTAAGATCTTGCGCTAGTACACACATGTATATATACGCATACATGTGGATGGGAAGAACATTTCAGGAAGGACACGGGAAAAAGGATGGATGCGATAGGAGCGAGCAGGGTAGCAGACGGAGGAAACGGCCGGAGACGAGAGAATCTCAGCGCGCCGCGCCGCGCCGGCTAGACGGCATCGTAAACTCTGGCGAGGAACTTTTGAATTTTAGTAAGAGGCGCTCTCCTTCTCCCTTCGTTTCCCCTCCTTTATCCTCTCTTTCTCGCCCCGATTTCGGCCGATGCCGCTTCCTTTCTCCTCTCTCATCCTCGCTCTCTCGCCTTACTTCTATAAATTAGGGGTTCTTCTCGTTCCACCCCGTCTGCAACCGTGTGCTACCTACCCTCGCACACTAGCGTCGATTAAGGAAACACTGCGTAGCGAGCTAACATATCCTTGGAGAGTCTTACGAAGTTCCTTACCGGAGTCGACAGAGGTCGCCAGAGGGACAAAACTAATAAAAAATGAGAGAGAGAGAGAGAGAGAGAGAGAGAAACAACAGAACAGAAAGAAAGAAACGCGATCCCGAAGGGAGTAAGTCTTCTTCAAGTAATAACGATATAATGCATGAAGTCAATAATTTATTTCTTTAACACATCAGAATGCCAATGTGCTGTTGAATTTGGAGCATCAATCTAAAATCTTCGCAAGATCAGGGCGTTATCCAAGTATTTGCTTAGGTAAACTAGGTGTAAATTAGGTACGAAACTGCTTTTAAATCATAGATCAATAATGATAACGTATCACGTCAAATCAATAATTAATTTTCACGCTAAATATGCGATAAGCAAAATTCTATCAGAATCGTATGGATTTTGCTCGATGTTTCGCAGAAAAACAACGATGACGCATCAAGAGGCATAAAAGTAGCAAAACGAGAAAGTAAAATTCGTACAAGAGATCCTTATTATTCATAATTTCCCGTCGGGACGAATTTATTTCGAAAGTGTTTCGGGAAGTTGGAAACTCGGCAGGAAACAGTTTTTTGGTTCGCGCGAGGGAAGAAACCTAGTTTTTTTTATCGTTGCTCAACGCGCACTTAGCATAGAAATGTCCTTCCGGGTCACAGGTATTCAGATTTTCTATCCCTCTGCAGGCACCCGGCAGGATTCTTTCTCCTTCGGGATACGCGAAGGGTGCTGCCTGGGGAGGGTGGCTCGAAAGAAACGATAGAGCCAGAACGCGCAAAACGGAAGGGAAGGTGAGAGCGGAACGGTGGGAGGAGAGATCGGGTAGGAAGGGGCTGAAGGGGAGTAAAGGAAAAGAAGGCGGCAGCCATAAAGAGCGAACGGGAAAGAGAGACAGACCGAGAGAAAAGGGGTAGAGGGGCGGGGGGGGGGGGAGGGGATAATTCCACGGCTAAATATCGGTAAAAATCAATACTATCTCTTTTCCTCGACGCATTGCCGTCGCAGCTAATAATGCACGCAAAGAGCGCAACTCTAAAGGACGATCGATAAATCATTTCTCAACATGATTTTCCCTCCGTCGATCGCAGTAACGCATGCTTTTATCGCGAGAATTCCCTCGTGCGAAACGCAATGGATAAAGTCCTACTTAATCAGCGGAAACATTCATGATCGACGAAATTACAGAATTCGAAATTTGCGTTTATTTGCTATTCCGTAAAAATATTTGCAATTCCTCTGAATATATATAAGTAAAGTAAAAGAAAAAGGAAACGAAAGAGATAATGTTTATTGATAAAAATATATATTATATAAGAATCTACCTTTTCGCCTTATCTGGAATTATTTGGAAAGATAAACATATGCGGATATCAACTGTGCTGTTAAAATAACTTGACTTATACGCGGAGGTGATAATCTTTATCAACTTTCTTCGTAATACGACAGTTTGGGAGCCGAGAGTGATTTCAACGCAGCGGAGGAAGTTGGTCGTAAGCGGACGAATACCAATACCAGACTGACTGTCGTATAGTACGAACAAGTTAGTAAGGTGCTACCAAGGTAGTAAGGAAATACTCGCGTAAGAAGGGCAAGATATTCGAGCCAGGGGAAACAAGTTGCAGCCCGAGAAAATTATCAACCATAAATTCAAAGCAGGTCGAGACAGTGTCTGATACATGGCGCCTCGTTGCCATTTCCAAGTGCAACGCAACTTGTACGCGTTTTCTATGCAGCAGCATCTCTGCGACGCCGCGCCGTAGTGTACTAAATGACTCCGTAAAAACGTTATCAACCTAGTATTTTACATCCATAAATTTCATGGTTTAAGCATCAAGCAAAATCAAATCTAATATATTATTTAAACACATTTCTAACAATCTGTTGCAAACGCGTCGTATTAAGATTTTTTCAAACTATTTTATAACCATGATATGTGCATAGATAAAGAAGCATTGATTTTTGGCAATCACTTCGTTTATCTCGTTATCAAAATTTTTGACTTTATCTTGATGACAGTTACATAAAAAAAATAAATGTTTACTTTCACAAAAATATAATTATAATTTTATATTACTATAATTTTTCCACAGAGCAATTGAATTTCTGCAAAACTCAAATGAGTCACTCGTTTTGCCAAAGAAATCCATTCCAAACTGCAGTCCGTTCAGAATCTACACAACTAAAATATCGAAGATTACGGTGGTTCCGCAGCATCAGCGAGCTACCTTCGCGTCTTTCGCGTAAATCTTTTGAAAAAAAATCCATTTCGCATGTTGTGCACGGGAATGTTTTTCCGGGCGTAGATTTGATACTTTTTCGAGTGTTGACGCGATTTACATGTCGCCGTAGCGACACGAGGTGACTTTGTCTCGCTCGCTGCATTTTTGAAAGAGAAAGAGAGAAAGATCGCTTCACGGCGATCCAAATTTCCGCTTGTCCTTTTCTGAAATGCGGCGAGAGTAACGGCGTGGAACCGCGAGCTCGACCACGACACCTGAGACAAACGGTAACGAAATGCGCGCCTGCTGCCGCGCCGTCGCGCCGTCGCGCCGCGAGGATCCCCAACGTTCCGAGGGATCTCTTTGCACGCGAAAGTGTAAACGACGGTGGCGGACGCACGAGCGAGCGCTGCCTCGGTCCGACCAAGGGACCGACCGACCGACCAACCAACCAACCAACCAACCAACCAACCAACCAACCAACCAGCCAACCAACCAACCAATCAACCAACCAACCTATCAACCAACCAACCAACCAACCAACCAACCAACCAACCAACCAACCAACCAACCAACCAACCAACCAACCAACCAACCAACCAACCAACCAACCAACAAACCAACCAATCAACCAACGCCTCCTTCTGCCATCGGCGCTCTTCCTCTCTCTCTCTCTCTCTCTCTCTTGCCGTCTCTTCTCTCTGTCCGTACCACCAAAGGAAGAGTAAAAAGGAGAAGGGAATCAAGTGGTTCTCAACAAATGACGTGTGTAGAAAAATGATTTTTTATCTACTTTACCGATATTATTGAGGATTCTATCTATACGAGCGATAGGACAGGGTATCTTCAATGTCTCGTTCCGTTCAATGTGTACATGCGAATAATTGATGCTTCTTTTAGCAATTTGTCGAAATAAAATAGTTACTGAGATATATTTGTAATCCTTGCTCCATGTTCAATTATGTAAAAATTGACAATGAAATTGTAAGATAAACTTTTTGTTTTAACATGTTCTCTCTACATTTTGTTTCATATGTATTTAAAAAAACTTAAAAGAAAAATTTGTAATACAATATCATTGCAATTATTATAAGAATTTCTCTTTCTCAACGATATTACCCGCGAGCGCAATAAAGAATATATAACTTTTCTCCGTCTTACACAAGTTTTACAAAAAAGGATACAGCAAGATGGAAAAAGGGAGTGCTTTCACGAGATTTGTGAAATTGCTGCAATTTTTGTGCCACCTTTAATACGCGCTAACTATCGATCCGTGCGTCATGGTCGCAACAATCGAATCTTTCGTCCATCTCGTACATCTCGTTCTCTGAAGAAATCGACAAAAGAATGGTATTCGAGCGTACTAAAAGGCGAAGGGTGTAGAACGGAGGATGACAAATAATTTGCAGACAGCGGTACGAGGAGATATCGTGAAAAATTAAAATACTGGAAATATGAGAACCTCCGTTCACTCTTTCCCCCCTCTCCTCTCTGTCCCCTCTGCCTCCCTCAAACCCCGACCCACCCTCCACAACCCCTGCGGGGTGGCTAGGAGGGCATAGGGTGAAAGAGGAGGAGGGGAGTAGGAAAGGAGAAGGGAGGTGGGTCGCGTACAACACCATACAAAAGTTCGCGTCACTTCGCGTCGTACAATCCGTGCCAAAAGCTCGTGTCCACTTATTTTATTTCGGTCTTACTCCCGAACAATACGCCGGGGATACTTACTTATAACGGAAAAAAGAAGAGAGAAAGAGAAACACACTCTATCCCGGCTAATTTATCTTAGTGCAATTTCTCCGCTCCTCTGACCGAGAGCGCGTATATGTGTTCTCTCGGACGGGACGGGACGGGACGGGACGGAACGGGAGAGGAGGGGGCGACAGAGAAAAGCGTTAACCAAGTTGTGACAGGTGGACGATTATTCAATGTCGACGAAATTATAGGGTTACCCTATAATTTATGTAAGTTAATTAAGAGTGGACAGGAATTAAAATTCATATTAGCGAAACTGCATCTCGCCCGATTTTGTCATTTCAATTTTATAAATCCTCCGCAGTGACGTGCCATCGTCTCGGACCGTGGCTACTTTATAATCTTCGTATATATCGCTAATTAGACTGATTAAAGGCAATCTATCGTGTCTCCGAGATGCGGCGGGACTGATTAATGACATGCGCGACTCTCGTGCATCGCGAGGCTATAATAAATTCCATCTAGAACGCGCGCCCGCACCGATTATGCTCGGACAGTGTATTAATCCTTGTTCTCAGAAAAATATTCCGGTAATTCAATACGACGCTATTGAACGATTTTCCGTCGTTACGGCTATAAATTTGCGCAACGCCGCGCGCGCGCGAGAGAGAGAGAGAGAGAGAGAGATATGAAATCGTAAAAATCCTTCCGAGAAAAATGCGAAACAATTTCTTATCCATAAATTTGCCATTATCTCGAAACGCGCTTCTTCTCACACGCATTAAGAAAATACATCGATTATTCCCGTTGCGACTTTTATTTGAAATACCTACGAGCGTTATTTGTCTCGCGTAATAGCACCGTTGAAATATGACATATTAATTTCTTCCATAGGAAGGCCATCGGTCGGCCATTCCAAGTGCATTTTAATCCAAAAAGAACAAACGCGGCGCATTTGACTCGCGCAATATTAATTTCCTAAGGCCTCTCGATGGCACGGGAAATGTATGTATACGTCGAGTCACCCACCCACGTGGCGCGCCTCGCTAGCAAAACTTCCCTTTTAAGTTACGTTTATTCGCGGCTCACCTCGTTTCGACTCCCTCGGGAAAACAGCAGAGAGCTTATACCACCGTTCGCTCTAATGATGTTGTTCTACTTCCTACGCATTCTTCATCGACGTATTGCCGAACACGATCTCTTAAAATCGAGCTAGCGTCAAAGGTTATAAAATGCCATATCAATACACCGTATATATTTTCCGATTATACCCTTCTAAATCCTTCGTGAATTTCGAGTCACGACTTTCCCTTTCGAAAACTTAACTACTATGTATAGAAGGCTGTTTTTTAGGCACCTATTCAACATCGAATTAAAGCTTTCGTTCCAAGTAAAATTCCAAGTAAAATTTCTAAAGATCTCGATACATTTATGCTTTTAAGATTTAATGCTCCGAAAGTCTCTGATCTTTAATTTTAAATATTTTTATAATTAGATTTTGTATATTTCTTAATTATTTTAAAATCTTTCCGCCATTATAAAACATAACGCTTTACCATTCTAAAGCATTTGTTGATTTCCATATATTTGCCCAATATACAGCCTTGGCCAAAAATGTCGAGCATCTTTATTATCTACTTACCATTATATAATACGTTTTAGCTAAAAAATTGACTTAATATTTATTATGATTCAACCTTTGTTTTAAAAACTCTTGAAATTTACATATATAATTACAAATAAAACGGTAACCATGATAGAAAATAATATAATATAGGTTAAAGAAATACAGATGAATGAAAAGAATATGTAGGTGCCTAATACTTTTTGCCAAGGCTCACTGTATACCGGGTGTAATAGAGCGACCGTATCTTGCTCTTTTCTCAAAAAATATACATTTTCTTGAAAACTGATTCAGACAAAAGTTGTATAGTTCGGAGGGGGATATAAGAAGGTATCATTTATTTTTTTGACCTTGGATGGCGTCGTTAAGGTCAGGCTAAAATCACTTTGAATTTTGTAATCGGAATCCTCCTACATATTCTTGCAGCTTATCTCAAGAGCTTTTCAAAACACTCTATAATAAAATTTTTTCATTAAGTACTTTTCATTAAGTTATACGGCTTGAAAGTTACAATACCACCGGCATTAGCATTACCCAAGGTGTTCGGCCGACGGGCCGAACCAACCAATGAAATATTGCTCAAAATCATGAAAACATTTGTTAAGATCCAGGTCATTAGAGGTTGTTTCTCTAATTTTTATTTTTACGTAAAAACGAAACTAAAAGGAACTTTCAAACTTTCCAACTCGAGAAAGTATTAATTGGAAAAAAAAAACTTTATTATAGTGTGTTTTAAAAATATCTCGACTTTAGCTACAAAAATATGCAATACAAAATAAAGAGTTTCCTTAAAAAATTTCAAGGTGACCTTTACGTGACCTTGACAACGCTATTCAGGGTCAAACTCATAATACTATATGTTATAAATACACCACTTGAAATCCTATAACTTTTGTCTGAAACTTTTGTTTTTCAAGAAAATGCATATTTTTCGAAAAAAGAGCCTGATACGATCGTTTTAGTATAGATATACCTAGCTCGGCTCGAATAGCCTTGTTTACTTAATATCGAACATATATTAAAAATTTTTGTTATAATGCAATTTTCTCCTCGCATTTGAAAACGCGGAAAGTTCCTTCGCGTTACTCGCGTACCGCGTCTATCCGCATGTTTGACGCAATCGGTTCGGCGGTCTGGCGGAATTTAGAATATTCCATACATCGACGAGCACGGAGCACACCGTGCGTTCGCACCCACACCACGCACGTGGGCACGTGTAACACGAGTGGAAATGTATCTCCCTTCCTCGTATTCGACGAGTACGTGTATGCCTATGTGTGTCGCGGCTATGTTTCCATCGAACGTGTCGACGCCTAAAAATGACCCCGGTTATATACCGCGGTATTAGCCCATCGTCCCACATGCATATGTACGTACCGATAACTGTTAGAATCGTAACGGATTTTTTTCCGCCCCATTCCGATCCATTCTCGCATTCCAGCCTGATCGGGCGCGTCGTGCAAGTTTCGAGTAATACGTTCCGCCTCATTCCCCGATTCGGCCGATCGAATCCAGGGCGCATAACAGCCCTGGACGCGCTTGTTACAAAACTATTCGAAAAACTGGTTTCCGCCATTCGAGCAAGCAACCCCGCGCGCTTCTCCGTGTATGTATGAGTGCGTTCATGCGTGCGCGCGAGTAAGAGTCTCTCTGCAAGCTGCAGCGCAGCGCCCGAAGCGCGTGATAAGTTAGTCAAGGGTATGAGCGTTCCACGTGTTTGTCTCGAACCGAAACAACGGCGATGACGACTCGATGCGAACGATTAAGATGGATTCCAAAGAGCATAAATGCGAGCGTGCTCGACTACTATCAGTAAGAATGCGGACCGACTGGGAAACGAGCAATAAATAACGTACAGCTACCTGTGGACCACTTTATCTAGGAATGTCAACACACGCGACGTGTACCCTACACTCTCGCGCATTCTCGTGTTGTTATCGCCTTTTATTTTTCAAAAAAAATTCTCTCTACACAAAGACTCGCTTTGACAATGCAAAGTCTTTCCGGGCTCCTGACAATATTTCTAACGAATACAAATTTAATTTGTTTGTCGCGTCTACTTTCGGCTCTCTTATGTCTTGTAATTTTGGTTTCGGCTTTTTAGAGATATCAGAAACTCATGCGCAATTAATACGTCAATAAATGGGGACAATACTTTTCCTCTTTCCATGTTTCAACTTTTTCTATTTTGGAATGTTTAGACTTAAGAGCATGCAATGTATATATAAGAGAGAATAAATTAAGAAACATATACAACTTTTTTCTAAAAATGTAAAATATAGGAATGGATCTCTCTTCATTAAAGCCATAAGAATAATCGATAAAAAGAAATATTAAAAGAAACGAAATAGTAGTAAAATGAATGTAAAGAACGTGAAAGCTACAGTGTACAATAAAGATCCAAGAAGATATATCACTATAATAACTGAAATTATTATTTTCATGGTTTCATACTATGGTTCATTAGTTGACTA
The DNA here is from genome assembly GCF_001594075.2 of Trachymyrmex cornetzi. Lineage (NCBI taxonomy): Eukaryota > Metazoa > Arthropoda > Insecta > Hymenoptera > Formicidae > Trachymyrmex > Trachymyrmex cornetzi. Next base: position 258,156 of record NW_017299883.1, on the reverse strand, counting down.
AAAAAAATTATTCATTTGACTAAATTAATTTCGTTCGTCTTTATTTCTTTGGATGCAGAATGAAAGAAACAAAAACAATTAAATTAATGTAGTCAAATGAATAATTTCTTCTCAGTGTTCATGTTATATTATATAGTATTTAACTTAATTATAAAAAAATTATTTATAAAATATACATAAAATCCAGATATAAAGAAGAGCTACATTTAAAGTCGATTTTTTTTCTAGTAAATATATGTATATTGCGAATACGAAAAAAAGATTTCTTCGTTTCTCCGTTGATTTGCTACTTTAAAATATAGATCGTAAAATTTTACATTCATGTTTCCTAAATATTCTGCAATTCTCTAACCTAAAATTACTGCGAATCAGAATAATAGTAACTTTCACTGCGATTAATAATCATTAGCGTAACCGCTGCTGCGTGCAACTTTCTCTACAAATCGCGCTCCATTTCTCAGTACATAAAATCTTTCCAAAGTTTTCTAGTATAATATGTGTTTATAATTAGAAAATGCAATTTAATTTAAAATAATATGTTTTAATATCCATAACGGAATTTTTTTATCGCATTTCGTAGGAACACAATCGCGATTCGTAAGAATAATAATTATATATTTGAATGTGTTATTGTTTATGGCAAACTTTAACGTTTGCATCGATCAGCGAGAGCGTAGTGTCGAAACATTAGGTGATTCACGAACATAAATTATACATGCAAAACAGAGCGAGCAAAGCTCTATTTCAATATCTGTGAGGCTATCAGCGTGTATACAGGAAAAACACGTTCTTCCCTATAAACATTGTAGACCAAAAAGATCCCCCTAGACTTAATAATCATAATTATTTTGGAGTAGAATAATTACTCGCGCTTTGTAGATTGAAAACATGCAAGAAATCAGAATCAAAACTTACCCTTGATCGAGCCTATCAACAGGACCACCGGGTCCCATCATCGCTGGATGTCCAGGTCCCATAGGTCCAGCCATAGGATGTCCTCCTGGTCCAAAAGGACTTCCAGGTGGTATACCGTACTGTGGTCCGCCGAACGGCTGGCCATGCGAGGGGAAATGCGGATTACCGGCACCAGGTGGTACAAACGGTGGTCCTGAGGAGCCGGGTCGGCCAACGAATTGCGGTGGCGCACCGGAAGGTGATCCAAACGGACTGGGCCCGGGCCCGTTGTACGGTGGACCGGAATTATTCGGGGGTGGTGGAAAACCGGTGGAATTAGGTGGTGGTCCAGGACCGGGCGTCGAGGAACCGCTCGGCGCGGGGGAGGCGGTGTACTGTGGCGTCGCCGAACCAGGCGGTGGGCCCTGGTATGGCGGTGCCCCGGCTGGACTACCGGCGCTGCCGGGAAACGGACTCGGTCCTTGAAAGCCCGCATTACTAGGTGGACCACCTGTACTGTTGTATGGACCTGAGCCAGGACCACCACCCTGGCCGACGGAATTGGGCGTAAAAGGCGATGCCTCCGAACCGGGCGGCGGGCCCTTCCAGGAGGCTGGTGTACCGGGATCCTCCAGCGTGGTGGTGGCTGCCAATGGCGTATTTAGGCGGCTACAGCCTGTAAATAGATGAACAATATAGTCACAAATTATCGACAATATATACGTTAACATTATGTCTCTTTTATATTAATTTTACAGTGTAACTGTAATAACTCGAGATATAAATATAAGAATTAATTTAAAGATTAAAATATAGAGAAATAGAAGATACAAAGAAATGGGAGATTGGTTTTCATATACGTGTTCCGACAAAGGAAATCAACAAACTTCCAGAGATCATTTTAAGCAAAAAAATTCACATACAGATATACAAGTTAACTCGACTTATCGAGATATAGATAATTTTATATATATTATAAGACAAAAATACCAGATGTTTACACGTTTTATGTGAATATTATCTCTTAATCATATTAATTATTCAAAATATTCATCTTCTGCTTTGCTGTTGCCTGCTGCTCATTGTACTAAAACACTATATCTGCATATTCAGCTAAATATTTGAAGCAATTCTTAAGAATAATCTTAACTCGCTTGACATTTTTAAACAGTCTATTAATCGATAAAAATGTATCTGGAAATTTGTAGTAATAATAATAAATAGCTCATTAACCATTATGATTATTTCTGCTACAAATTTCTGGATACATTTATATTATTGAAATGTGTGATTACCTTAATTATTACATAAACGCCAATTTTCAATGCAAAATCAATATTTAAAATAACACCCTGCATATCTAATGGAAATTGGTACTTTGAACCAGGCGAGATTGTCGTTGGGCACTACTGACAAGAATAAATTTTTCATATTTCAATAATCGAGCCGAATTAACCTACAGTGTATATGAACTTTTTGCTTGAGAATGCCTTGGAGAACATACTCTACAAGTATAAACGGTCTGATCTGGATTAAATAATGTTTTGGTGTAAATTTATGTTATGCATATTATCCAGTTTTACAATTTGTGTACCAAAACGCATGTACATTTCCTTACATGTACTAATTATTGCGACAAATGTTGATTGAGCCTAACATTTTTCGCAATAAATTATTTACAGCTTTCTAAGATGCTTATTAACGTCAATATTATTAAATTGCTTGTCCATTTAATTTGTTAATTTTAATTACAGAACTGAATGTTATGTATATAAATTTACACCGAAACATTTAAGCACTAAAGATTCAGTTCAAACCGTTTAGGTTCTCGATATTCAGTTGTGTATTCACATTACACATTCATAAGACACTTTGTACATTCTAAAAGTTTGTCTTTTTGTAAAACACCTTATATAGTATAAATAACATCTTCCAATTACAGTATGTGTAGGCTAATAATACATGTTAACAACAGCATTAATAAATACATTGATTTCATCAATGATTGATGTAAATCTAAAGGACTATACCCTTCTTATCGAAAATTAAATTGCACTTGCAGTAGATGAATCACTGATGCCTAAAACTATCTTATTCGTATCACGTTCATGACAGAAAAAGTAATGAAAAGCAGCTCATATAAATCATACAAGTGAGCTATCATACAAATGAAGCTTACATAAGTAATAAAGACTCTTATGTTTATAAGAGCATCGAAGGATTCATCCTATGTAAACAATACTCCAAAGTATGAGCATCATCACAAAGTTTTGCACATTCTTTTCTTATCGAATAAAAACAGAGTGAAAAATCACCCTGCTAGAAAGTACACTTGCAGAAATAAACATATGTAAAAGAAAATCACCATTGTTTGTCCCATTGGCCTTCATTGTCCTGTGGTCACCCAGCTCATTCCACCCTCACCGATCACCACCCACTGCGTAGAAATCCGACACGCAAATTGAACGAGAGCGCACAAACTCGTTCCCGATCGTTCTCACGATTGATAATTCCAGGACGGTGACGAGGAGGCTCAGAGTGGTTGTTAGTTGGTGCCGCTCGCTTGTTTTAAGGTTATGTGCCGGCACACCTAACCTAAACCAGTACGCGACTACACGCACCAGTGGTGAGCAGTAGACGAGACACACGTCCGGCCGGCTTACGGCTCACGGCTCACGGCTCACGGCTCACGGCTGACGGCTGACGGCTGACGGCTGACGGTGAAGGCGAAGGCGAAGGCGAAGGAGGCGAAGGCAAAGGCACACTCCAACCGGTACGCTCGCTTCAGGAGTCCGCGACCGCGACCGCGTCGGTCGTTGGTCGCAGCGCACCGCGCGCGCGAGCGAGCTCGTCTCGGTGAAACAGCGGCGGCAACAACAACAACAAGGGCCCGTCGTCGTCGTCGTGCGACGGTCGCGTCGCCGGCATTTTTCCAACGATCGTCGCTCCGCTGCGCTCAGCGCTGGCCGTGCGTGTCGCCGCCGACTCAGGACGTCTCAGGACGTCTCAGGACGCCTCGGCCCGGCCGGCGCTCATACGTACTCCGACCCGTTCCCAGGCGCGTGCACTGCTGCGACATGATGCTAGTAACCATTCATCCCCCGCATCGTCACATTGCAGAAAAGTTGACGACGTTCCAAACACAAGCGACCTCGCGAGTGCGCCCGCCCGCGCGCGCGCGCACGCACTCTATCCTCTCTCCCGCTCCCGCTCCCGCTCCCGTTCCCGTTCTCGTTCCCGTTCCGCGTTCGACGAAGAGAAAACGAGCGAGCGAGCGAGCGAGAGACAAAGAGGTAGAGCGGGAGCGCAAAAGGGTTGAATGAGCGAGAGAGAAGACGAGACGAGGAGAGCGAACCAACACCACCCAACTCAACAGATCAACTTGCCGGTCAGGGACGTAAGCTGACTTGGCGCGAAATGCGAGGGCGACACTCTCTCGCGCGCGCGACAACTGTCCCGCTCGCGCTGCCAACTTCACCGAGCTCGTAGAGGGATCGGAAATTGTTGTCGTTCGCTGTTGAAAATTTTCTTGTGAATTTCTTGCGAATTTCTTGCGAATGATCGCGTTGGCACGTCACAAGGAATTTTGGTGCAATATCGAGGTGTACACACTCCGTAGAATAACAAACAGTCGCGAGAAATACAATATATACCGTTATTGATAAGAAATGCTCATAATAAACCGATTTTCATCACTCACACGTGCCACGATGTCACCGCAGACAGAAGCCACGACAGAAGCGCTCACGGGTATGCACCATGCACTTACGCACGTGCGCCAGGAACGTAACTAAGCCACACACGCACCTCGTCCCCAAACTGCTCCCTCGCGGACCACGTGTTCCGCCCTCTCTCTCTCTCTCTCTCTCTCTCTTTCGTCTCCCTTCCTCCCGTTGTCTCTGTTCCCCGCTTCTCGCCTTCTCGGTGTCGCCACTCACGCCCGAGTGTCAACTGGATTTCTTCCTCGGCCGCAGACGATAATTGCTATTCCACGCGCCAACACCGAAGAGGGTTGCCATTCTTCCGGTACTTTCCTCCGCTCGTCGAGCACAGGCGACGGCCGTGGTGAAAAGTCAGGGCCCGCGAGGCTCCAAGTTTCGTCGCGTACATCCCCGCACCGCCGCGTCTTCATGACGCGACGCCGAGCGCGACGCACGCACGCACGCACGCAGGAGAATCGTCTGCTCTTCTTCTACCCCTTCCTCGGCCGAGTGGTTTGTTGTTTCTCGCGCGCGACCACCAGACCACCTCAACCTCACCGCTGATCTCACGCGATGGCGACGTCACTGCCAGGCGTCACTGCCGCGCCACAAGCGTGTGTCTCTGTCTCTTCGGCCGGCGCGGACGGTCGCGATCGCGACGTATATCGTTCACGCTCTCTCCTCTTTTTCCAAAACTCTGTCGCCAAATCGTCGAGTGCTAATCGCACCGTTACGCACTTGGCGCTCTCGCACCAAGGTATCGATTGTCACTCGTGTGCACCACGCAGCACACTTCGCACGTTTCGCGTAATTTCACGGCTATAAGTTATAACGTTCTCGGCGGCGCGCTCGCCCCTTCACGACGTCGTTTGCTTCGCAAGCGTCGCGTCAGAACTTGAACTTCTTTCCGTTGCGCTCGACGACGAATTATTTACCCGAGGGAAGGAAAGAAGCAACTTGCGCGGCTGGTCTCGCCCAAGTCTAGGCGTGACTCGCGCAAATTTGCCGACTGGCTTTCGTATCCCGTGAAACGGTTACACATCAACGGCCTTGGACGCGATAATTTTCGATCGATTAATCAAGAGGAAACTTTGGCAACGCGGTGTCGTCTGTTGCATGCATGCGACATGCCGTGTATATATGTATGTGCGTGACAGCAATGTTACGCATTCAAATTCGCAAAGAACACGGAGAACGTTACATGACGCACGTTAAATCGTGATGAGTTGACGACGCTTTCTCAGGAGCGATTTTTTCTTCGCGCACTTCACTTTGGGCACGTAGCGCGTAAGATTGTTCCAGTATACCACCGCAATTACAATCCCACGCGTGCCGATCCGAGTCGTACATACTTCACCCCGCGTACTCCTTCGGAGCGAAAACGATTTCACAGTCGTAAGTCGTCTCGCGCGTTGCCGTCGAATTCGCGTTGCTCCGAAAAGCCACGTTTCCCGTGCAACTCGTGCGACACTTGCGTACACGCCAGCGCGAGTCGCGACGCCTACCTCGTAGCCGGGAGAGCGGAAAAACGTGGGGTGGGAATAGAAGAAATAAAAAAGGAACTAGAGCGAGAAAGTGAGAGAGGAGGAGAAAGATGGCACGAAAGAGACAGAGAAAGGGTAACGACGATCACTACTACGGACTCGCCGTCGCCGTTCGCTCGCGGGAACTCGCACCCCTCCCTCCCTT
>NW_017299883.1:251272-251562 GCF_001594075.2 Trachymyrmex cornetzi | reverse complement strand
CGTCGTCGTCGCCGTCGTCGTCGTCGTCACCAACCTCCACAATATGCGGCGAAAAACGTCGCACGGCCTCACCCGGCATGCGTATCAACTAAAGCGGTTTAGCGTCGTTATTCTCGTCGTTGACGATAACCGACATACATCGACAAGGTGCTACGATCGTAGATCGAAAGACGTCTCTCTACGTAAACGTGCAACGGCGCGTTGCCGGCCGGCACATTTTTTTTCTTCACTCGCTGTCGTTTGAAAGTCGCCCGTTGCGGGGGACTCGCTGCCGGTTGACAGTGTCACCC
>NW_017299883.1:243028-250937 GCF_001594075.2 Trachymyrmex cornetzi | reverse complement strand
GTTGTAGCGGCTGGACAGTACGTCATTCTATCAAGCGATGATGCAATGCTAGAAGAATCGTTGTTCCCAAAATCCCAAAATTTATACGAGATTGCAGCCGACGTGGAGATGACATTGTCTTATGAGAAAATGTTTCTCCTCTCTCGCGAAAATAAAGAATCGATAAATAACATCAATACTTGTCGTAATAGAAGAGATTTGGAATATTACATACACCGGCAAAAAAAAGTATTTTGTAGAAATAATTGGATCGCTCTGTGTGTTTTAGGATTATTCTTAAAAAATTGTAAAATTATGTTTAATTTTTCAAATAAAAGCCATTTAGAATATCACTCGAAAAAATTCTTTAGACTACCCGTTCAATCTACTTGGCGAGATTTATCACGATGAAAAAAGATTCATAAAATTCTAATGGCGACGCACTCGAGTGCTTTCATGTTAAATTGCGGAAACTTAACGTTGCAGCTTCTCCTGCAAGATTTAGTCCACCCGCTCGAGCAAAATTATTGAAAAATATGCAGGAATTGCTATATACGTGAGAAAATGCGTTCTTATTTCTACGAGTCACGCGTGTATACGCGCGTACATACATTGTGATGCGAACATCACTACTCTTTTACGCTGTTATGGTTCCTCGCTTCTTCCTCGAGCTGTTAGTATAGAATAGAAATACAGCTCTATGGAAGATTATACCGACCTACCTCATTGGCACTGCCTGGGAAATTTGGAGGAATTACCGTGCGGAAGTTACGTTGTTAAGGTGTAATTATATATAACGTTACCCCACGATCTTTATGATCATTCGTGAATGAAAGATGGGTTTTCACTCTCAAATGAAAAATTACATTTATATACATATATGAAAATTACGAGTACACAATTGAAAAATTTCTGTTAAATTTACACATTTCACGTGCCTCAAACCTCAAACATACCTCCACTCAGAACTGTGTGTTAATTCACCACAAGGTGTGAACATGTTAGAAAATAAACATTATATAGAAATTAATATAAAGATATAATACTGATATAATTTGGAAACAATTTGTGAAAACATACATATTTCTTCAGTTAACATTTATAATACGTTAATTTAGCACGAACATTTATATTTTATTTATTATCTTAGAATTTATGTTCCAAAATCATATTATTTTTATGTTATTTCATCACTCACACATGTGTTATTTTAACACGAAAAATGAGATAACAATTAATTATTATCATTAAATATTCAAATAATATAGTCGAATTATTTCAAATATTAACATAATTAGATATGTTCAAAATTCAATAAAAGGATCTAACAAAGATCGTTTTTAACTCAAATATAATATGTTTGTGTATTAAAAAAGAATTCTTCAAAATGACATTCAAATTTAATTTATAGCATTATTATTGTTATTATTATCATTATTTCAGATTGATCGTGTTGCAATTTGAAAGTAATCGGTGCGTAGTTATATGTCTGAAATAAATTTACTCAAAATAAATTAATACGTATAGAATTACTATTCCAACAACCAACTTTGAACGTATTTGGATCTTCTTTTTACATTTTATTTATTGTTAATCAAAAAAATTTCCGTTAGAACAGTGTGAGGAAAAATTTAATTGATTTATCAACTAATGTAATTATGACTAAAAATATAGTTCTTGATTATAATAAGCGATTAAAAATAAATCTTAGATATATATTGATCAATTAAATTTCAATCACTAAAATTAGTCGATTAAATAAATTTTTGTATGTAATTATGATTGAATCAATCGATTGATTGAGAATCATTAGCTGCAAGTAATTAAAACATTAATCGTTATTTATTAATTATTAATTTTTTAGTTTAGCATATATTTAACTTATGACGATTAATGTATGCGATCGCTTTCCCAACAAAATAATTTATCGATCAATATCGATTTGAATATCTTTTCGGTATGACACATTCTTTGATAACAGTTCGCAAAAATTATAAATATAATTTTTGAAGTATCATTACAAATTAACAATTAACGATTGATTATTATTTTATAATCAACGATATATTTGATTTATTGACGAAATTTATCGTGATCACACATATCATGAATTTTTAATCGATTAATTTAATCGACTAGTTGATTAAAAACTTAATTGATTATATATCAAATTGTTTGACAACTTAACTTCATTAATTGATTACAAATCATGATGATGTATATTTTAAATTTTCAATCGATTATTTTAGTTAACAAATAAATTAATCGATAATACCCAACACTTCACAAAATTCTGTTACAAATTATACAGGGCGTCCCATTTTAAATAATGCATTAAGATTTCTCGAAAATTATGGTAGATATGGAAAAATGTTTCCAACAAAAGTTGTATGGTTCGGAGGGGGACATGAGAAGGTATCATTGATTTGACCTTGGATGGCGTTGCCAAGATTAGATCAAGGTCATATCGATTTTTTTAAACGAAACACCTTATTTTTGATGGCAGAATCTAATAACTGGTGTCGAGAGTTTTTCAAAACGCGCGCTATAAGAAAATATTTTTTTATTAAATACTTTTTGAATTATTATGATGTTTGAAAGTTACAGTACCGCCGGCATTAGCATTACCCAAGGTGTCCGACCGACAGTTAAAACCTCCTGAATGCTGTTCAGGATCATGTCCTGGATATCATTTATCAAGATCAAAGCCAATTGAGGTTGTACCTCTTATTTTCATTTTTACGTAAAAATGAATGTTTAGTGCAAAAATGAAAATAGGAGGAATAATCTCCAATGGCCTTCATTTTGACAAATGTTATCCAGGACACGATCTCGAACAACATTCAAGAGGTTTTAGCTGTCAGTCGGACACCTTGCGTAATGTTAATGCCGGCGGTACTTTTAAGCCTTGTAACTCGAAAAGTACGTAATAAAAAATGACTTTATTATAGTGTTATGAAAAGCTCTTTATACCAGCTATTAGATTCTGCCATCAAAAATAGGGTGTTCCACGAAAAAAGATCGATGCGACCTTGACCTGATCTTGATGACATCTCCCAAGGTCAAATCAATGGTACCTTCTTATATCTTCCTCCGAACCATACAACTTTTCTTTGAAACATTTTTCCATATCTATCATAGTTTTTGAGAAATCTTAATGCATCATTTAAAATGGGACATTCTGTAGATCGCAACCTAATATTTACTAACAATGACTGAGATAATTACGATTTTATAAGGACATATCGCTTCTTTACTTCAAAAGTGACGGCACAATTTAAAAATTAAAAAATTTGTTTTTTTTAGAAAAGGAAAAGAACTATTTTCCGATTTGACATAAAAAATTATTAACTAATCAAATAATATCAGCAAAAAGAATATATTTTTAACTTAATCGAATGTCGTTTTTGTTATATTCGTTTCATAATTCTTTTTTAAATTTTGATATTTTAACGATTATTTAAGGTTCCTGTGTAGTTGCGGCGGCCATGTTGGAATCGTGATGTCAGAAGCGAGGAATGGCACGTAAATTTATTCTGCAAGTCATTTGTAAATAAAGACAATTTGGATAAATCTAAATGACGAGATTGCTTTAAAATACTTGTAAAAATGGGCAGAAACTATCCTTTTTTCTCCCTTAATAGTCAGTAAATGGTCGTAAAAGGCAGGTAAAGTGAGCCTAATTTCAGGCAGAAGCACATGGTTTGAACAGCTGTTGAAATGAATGAAATATACGCTTTTACGTATAAAATTCCAGGATAACTATAGTTTCTGCCCATTTTTCGGACTTTTATAAGTACGAGACACGACGTCACATTTTCACAATTAAGTAGAGGAAAGTCGCCGATACTAACATAGGTTTCCTAAAGTGACACTCCCTTATTTTTCGGAAACTAATTATTGCACTTTATTAATACTAATAAAATCATGATCTGTTTAGCTAATTAAAAACAAGTACAAACTCATAATTCGTAGGTTTGTGGCTTGTTTCTATATCAAATCAGCTAAAGACAAATTCTACAAATGCGAAAATAAAATTCTTACGATTTTCTTTTGCAAATTGTGAGGTTTAAATAATAGTGACTATATTATTGATAATATTACGTCATTTTAAATACTTGTAGTTTCCGAAATAAGGTTTATTTATATTATTTTTTCTCTTAGTCTTTTTATAATACGATTTTTAATTTAAAATTGGGGTGCAGCGTAAACCGACACACCTGTCCGTAAAATAGACCATGAGCTAACTTAATCTTTATAATGTTGCTTTATAGTGTCAAATAAGTCTATCGTAAATATGCATATAATTCAATAAAAATGTTTTATAACGAAGTAAAATAATTCTGAAAAATCTTATATACATTCACTCATAGGTACTTTATACAGATAATTCCTGTAAAAGAAAAAGAATAGGAATACGTAGTATTACTGCCTACTGTGTCAGTTTTGGAGCCCATTTTATCAGACGCTCATTTTTGCATAACTTACGAAAAACTTAATTAATGCAAAATCGCAAACAGTATTATAAAAATTGCTTATACTATCTGATAGAAGACACTTTTTACTTTGTATTTATGTTTTTGAAGTTGTATTTTTACCTTTTTTGTTTAAGAAATATTGTCTAAAAACAAAGTGGTATGTCGGTATCGGTGACCTTCCTCTAAATAATAACAAAATGATATGCAGCACAAATTTCGTTGTCAAAACGTCACTTTTCCACGCCTATAAGTTCAGTTATTTATCGTGGCGAGGCGCAGTAACACACACACAAGCACTAGCCCATGTACATGCGCTTGTGTGTGTAGCTACACTGAAAAAAAAAGTAGTAAATTGTAATAAATATTTAGTTGAATACTGTCAACTAAATATTTATTAAATATATAAAGATATATTTATTTGGTACAAGAAATGTTAGTTTGATATAACAACCATTTTTTTTTACTAAACAAATATTTATTTACTGTAAGTTTAGTTGGCAGTATTGAACTAAATATTTATTAAAATTGACTATATTTTTTTTATCAGTGTACCGATTTCGCCACATTTCGCCAGGCCGCCGATTGATTTTGAATCGCATGCTGACTACTCAGGAGCCTTAAGGAGGTTGTAAGGCAAATGCAATATGTTAAGAACTACTTGAAAAAATTACAGACAATTCTAAATTTCATTTAATAATAATACAAAAAAAAATAGAAACAATTGATTATCTGGATCAAAAGTTATTTAAATAAGTAGTAATATTTTTTTAATTTGTACTCTAATATAAATATATGAAAATGTATTATAAAATAATGATAAAAATCTCAATTCTTTTATATAAATACTCTAGGAATTCAACAATATTTTTGTAAAGTTATCTTGAGATGCAGACATCAATTGTTCAGTAAATAAATAAAATTTGTTATTTGTTATAAACTAATGGTGAAACTCAATAAACTCTCAAGAAACTTTGCATAAGTCATGTTTAGTACTTAATATATTTATATAAAAACATTTAGATTTTTCTTATTATTTTAACAATTTTTGTTTATAACAATAAAACTAATAATAAATAAAATAAATAACTTATAAAAATGTATTGCTATAATAAAACCAGAATGTTATGAACACAACTTTCACATGTATGTAGTTTGTTTAAAGCGAAAATATTAATATATGTATTTTATGCCCTTACAACCTCCTTAAGAATTTAAATTAGTTCACTTTTGATGCGATAAAATGACCTGTTTACCTAACTCATTTGTGATAATAATAATTTGAAAATCACATTTTTTTGTGTTATTTTTGAAATAAAGGAGCAATATCTATCCTGCAGTGTGGATAAAAAATCCACAAGAGTTGAAGAAAATATGATCGATCAACGTCTCTCTTGTCTTCACGATAGTACGTATCAGCTTCCGTTTTATTGACCACTAATATCGCGTCTGATCTCGCGCAGTCTGAATAGATTGTTCAAGGCCGCGTTGGGAAATAGGAATACAGTACGAATGAGCAATGGAGCTTATTCCTCGTCAGGTCAACGTAGCGCGAGATGCGGCAGCATCTTGATGTGTATCTGCCGACAAGGCGCCGCTGGCTGCCGGCCGCCACGCGTGAAGGCGCGACTCGATAACCCTGTGATTCGGGGTCAGCACGATCGCCTTTTATATACACCTCGGAGATGGAAGGAAGTCGCCTCCGGCGACAGTCGATGCGTCAGCCGTCCCCTCGACTTCGACGATTACGTCGCGATAAAGAATAGTAGTCGGCGAGTGACACGTCGCCGATTACTATTGACATTGACAAGCTTTCGAAAAAATCCCCGTCCGCTCATTTATTGCGAGAATGACCTTTTGCATAAGCAGATGACGTGGGAACAATCCAAATAAATTTGTATAGATTTAATGCGGCTTTCTTAATATATAACAAATTACTTGCCGCGAGAGATTAAGCCTTCTCAGGTGTTGTACTATATAGGTTTGTACCCAGTTTCGATAAACATTGTCGACCTGCGGTTTTAAACTACAACTTTGTTCCCTTTTATGAAAAAAAAAAAAAAAAAAAAGAAATAGTAAAGCTAATAAAAACGTGTCTACCTGCCCTTTTGGCGTTGCAATTTGTCTCTGATAGATGCAGCTTATCACGACATAATTGATATGCGAACAATCTGCGACTTATCTCAAGCTTTATTTGAAACGTTGCTTTAATATGTTACATATATGTATATATTGGTACATGTTCCAATCGATTAAAAGTAACATGATATCAATGTTATAATTTCGCACTCAACAATGTAACCATATGTAACACCATGTGTTATATATTTATATTGTTGAGTGCATGCGAAATTATAACATTAATCATACTTATACAGTAAAAAAACATTTTATATTTGTGTCTGAAATGATCCATTCAAATCTTTGTTAAAATTTTTTGTGTTAAATTTTTAAATATCCGAGATTTAACTTAACGTAATGTTATTGTGTTGTTTGAATATTTCATGTTAAATTGATATTCAATATTTCTTAGTGTCAAAATAACACAATTTATGAGTAAGTGAATAAATAACATAAAAATAATGTTTTCTTAACTTAAATTTTAAGATAAATGAACACAAAATGTGTTAATTTAACATAAATGTTAAGTGCAATGAAGAAATATGGTTGCTTACAGGTTGTATCAGTGTTATGCTTTTTGTATTAATTTCTTTTTATTTCTCACAATATTTGTGTCACTTTCTAACATATATTCATCTTGTGTTAAATTAAGATCAAAATTTGAGTGAGTCGTTTGGGACACGTGAAATGTGTTAAATTTAAAATAAATTTTCCAGCTGTGTAACTGATTTGTAACATTGATGTTATGTTACTTTTAATTTGTATCGACTAGGGTATTGAAGATGCATCAAAAGAGTTGTCCAGTACGAACTTAAAAATGTTGAGACTTTCTGACGAAACTATCTTTTGTTCTCATACTTGAAAATATTTTCCGGCTATATATTAATGGTTCTGTATTTACTGAAGCCGTTATTGTTACAGGCATTGGGATCCATGAAAGAAAGATAAAGGAGAAAAATACGTATAGGGTAGAACGGGGCTAGTTGCACGTAGGGGCAAGTTGGGCAAATGCAAAGATCTACACTGAAAAAAAAAAGATTGGTTGCTGCAACAGTTTAGATAGTAAAATATGGTATAGCATTTTTATATGGCCGCAGCAACCAGTTTTTGGTTGTAGAGCAGCGGAGACGTTACGACCGCCTTTCGCGCCCTACGCTGGAATTTGCTTTTGCGCCCCATCACAAGGATTGCTAAATCTCTGAAGCACTAATCTCCCGTCAACGGCAAGTAACGAACCAACAACTAAAAAAAAAAAGCAATTTTTACCAATTTGCATAACACAGGAATATGAATACAATAAATTTCATATTTTCTTTTGTAATAATATATTTGAC
>NW_017299883.1:233138-242516 GCF_001594075.2 Trachymyrmex cornetzi | reverse complement strand
TAAAACCAGAATGTTATGAACACAACTTTCACATGTATGTAGTTTGTTTAAAGCGAAAATATTAATATATGTGTTTTATGCCCTTACAACCTCCTTAATGCAACATATTATTATATTTTCTAGCTTTAGTAGTTTTTGAAAAATTCTGATTACGTCTTCAATTGTTATGTAATCAAGACTGATTACGTAATCAAAACTGTTTGCTAATTCTTTTTTAATTGATATCATAGCTAAATCGCATGACCGCGTCTGCGTCATTGTATTTCTCAGAAAATTCTTTATAATTTTTACTTTTGAAAAAGATACCTCTACAGTTACCACAGACATTGGCACAGTTGATAAGATCTGTAACGCTATTGCTAAATTTGAATATTTCCAGAAAACCACTTTTAGCTAATTCATTTAAAATATCAAGTAAGATAGAACTTTATATCTTTATATAAGAGTAGCGCTGCCTATTAAAATTTTGCGCCCTTCCAAATTTTGCGCCCTACGCTGGAGCATATCTGCTTAGTGCCTTGTAACGTCTCCGTGTAGCAGCAAATTTTTAGTTGCGTTAGCCTATCGAAATCATATACTGACATTGCGGATAGACTAACACAATTAAAAATTTGCTGCTACAACCAAAAACTGATTGCTGCAGCCATATAAAAATGCTATGCCATATTTTACTATCTAAATTGTTGCAGCAACCAATCTTTTCTTTGAGTGTAAATAACCAAAATATATATAGAAATGTCTTATGCTTGCGTAAGGTAGCACAAAGACAGAGATTACTGCGCTGAATACAATAATTTACGGTTGTCAACAGCCAAACACGTGCGCTTTTTCGTTTTCGTACATCAAAAGTAAAATTACTAGTATTTTTTTTTGGTCTACGTGGTAATTAAAGCGATTAATAACAATCAAATGTGTTTTTTAGACATAAGTTGTTAACGTATTTTTTAACTCTCTCTCTTTAATGTTCAAGTTGATATTTTATTTATTGTTTTTCAATTATAAACTCACATCAGCTACTTAAATGAAATCTATCTTTATCAATGCTTTTTATTTTATGTTAATGATGAAACATATTGTTTACGTTTTATAATTATTATTATAAAGAGTAAAGCTTTTACTTTTCCTAATTTTGTTAATTAAAGTATTTAAAAAGAAAAAAATGTTACAAATTATTGTACTTGAGATAAAAATAAAAAAAACTTTGATTAATATACACATAATCCTTTCACGTTTTTAATAATATATAACCTCATTAAACGATTATCTTCGTGGCTCCGAGGATGCTCAAAATACTCCATAGGTAGAGCATATATTGGTCTACTTTGCACCCTTGTAATTAACGTAATTTTTTTCTTATTTACGAGATATATATATATTAAGGATTTATAAGTAGTTAATTATTGAATCAGATGAACATGCAACGTTTTAAAGCATTTACCATTAGTCTATCATAATTGTATAAAGATTTATATTAATTTAAAGAAAAAGCGTCCCACAAACTAGCCCCGCTCTATCCTATTGTGTTAGCACATCGCCATCGGTTCGAAAAGACCCCAAAAGACACGAGATTCGGCGTGATTTCAGATCGAGAAGCGACTCTTCGACATATTCCCATTGCGCGTGTGTGCCCGCGAAAAATCTCACCAGCGCGTAAAGTTTTCCGATTCTTCGTCCGCGTCCTTATCTCTCGCGTTTTGTCACACACGCGGATAAGGGACGGACGGGAATATCTCCCCCGGTGCACACACACACACACACACGTGGTGCACCGTGAGGTGAATGACAGTTGCAGACAGTTCGTACACAAGCACGTTCCAGTGACCCTGCTCGAACGGGCAATACGAAGCGGCGCGGACGGCGCCGGTCGATCCTTGCGAGCTCGCACATGCTCTCGTCCGTTCCGTGCTCTCTCGATTTCCCGCGTGTCTAACCACCTCTTGTGGCCGCTGCCCTACCTACCAGCGCAGCGGAATGGCCGAAGAAAACCGCATGCCGTTCAGAGATATTAGGATAAGTTTCATTCATACAAACTTTGAAACAAATCTCGACCTTCGGGAACTGCGTCGGCCACACGCTGGCAAAGTGCGGGAACGACTCTCGAGTCTGAACAACGTCATTGTACTGTGATGTGCGGCAAGGATCAATAAATTGTTTTGCTAAAAATAATGCGAGATAAATTACAAAAATATTAAAAAGTTATATAACAATGATAAATATGATATGAAATAGATTTATATTTTAAGTTAGAGAGAGAGAGAGATTTAATTCTCACAATTAGTCATTATATGATGATAATTACGGCTGCAAGGTCCAACTTTTTTTCCGGCCAGAATATTTTTAACGAAAAAGCGGATTGTAAATTCTACACGGAGAAAATTTTATATTTAAAATTACTATAATGCGGTAGTAGCTGCGGTCTTCTAATGTAAATTATAAGTTTAAATGCTATTGTTATTTTTTTAAAAACAATAATATAACGTAATTTTTACACTTTTTTATAGTAAAAATTTTTTATTACAAAAATCAAATATACCTAGCAAATTTTGTTTGCGTACCATAGTAAAAATTAACTGTTTTCATGTTAGATTATGGCTTAACAAAATAATTACTTTTTATTTATTGATAAAAATTAGTATTACCATAGTAAAAGTTAAGTCGGAATCATGTTGTGAGAGTCCATTGAAAATACAAAACATAGTAAAGTGTAATTTAAAATTGTATTAAAACTTGATATAAAATTTTCTCCGTGTATATATGAAAGCAATTGAAGATGCTAATGCATCGTTTTATACGCTTATATATGTATAATACATAAGATTCGCGAAAGTGTGTGGGTATTACACGCAAAAGTAGAAAAAAATCTCTCAATATCGAGAGTAGCTCGCATCTATTCCTAACTGAACTCGGAAGCCTCGGAGTTCACGATACACAGAAGCAAGTTGAATTCGTGGAAAGGCACGAAGGGAAGACCAGAAGAAGCAGGTTCGTGGTTGGCTGAGCGGAGTGGCACTTGGAGGTAGATGTGAACAAGCACAGTAGAGTTAGGGCAGGGGAGGAGAAGGAGAAGGAGGAGGAGGAGGAGGAGGAGGAGTGGGGAATAGGTCGATACGGTAAACTATTGTCTGGCGGGTGAAGTGCTCATGAGAACCAGGCGGAAGAGAAGGCTTCACGTGCAGTCACCAATTTCGTACGAAATCCGAAGACTCGTCACTTCACGTGATTAAGAAACCTGCATCTTTGTCCACGTGACATTTTTCCCCTAATATCACCGCATTTACGGCCCTGTCGACAGCGTACCGCAAGCAAGAAACGGTCATTGATACCTCGATACTTCGTCACGGGTACCGATAAATGATTCGTCAATGACTTTTTGTTATAGAAAATCCGCATCATTTCATGACGTATCTCTCAGTTAAGTGCGTTTTCTTTGCTCCAAATGATATTATTATTGCCCGTATTCATAATCAGACTTTATATTTAAGGCTTTCTTAAATTCATATTTAGATCTCTAGCTCTGTAGCCAACAAAATAATTCATAGAGCATCTGAAGATAAATTTAAGGAAGCTTTAAAAATAAGGCCTGATTATAAATACGAGAATATATTATGCATATATTCTCATTTTTAACGAGAATATACAATTTTCTTTTTGATTTTTCTGATTCCTATATTTTATCTTCACACGCATACAACCACCTAACGACATCTGTCGATACCACTTCGAATATATTTGCTACTGTGTTAATTTCATACATGCAATGTTTAAAACTCTTCTGTCAATACATGGATACTATCTGATACACTACCAGTTCCGAAATTAAATTAAAAATTTTTATTTTTTTGTACGAATTTTGTTATAACACTTCAAATCTCCACTCTTCAAACAATAAAGTACAATTTTGCGTACTCAGAGAGAAAAGTCGTATCAGTAACTATAAATTTAAAATGAAATAGCGCCTTAACTATATACATATTATTAAATTCTAATAAAAATACTAGATTAAGCGAACTAAGAAAATATAGTAACATTAACCATACAATCAGTTACAAATGGTTAATATTACTACATTTTCTTAGTTCACTTAATTAATTTATTGTTCTTATTGAAGCTTTATAATACATAGTTACAAATTTGTGTATGCATTTCTTATTTATTTTTGTCTTCCAAATTCGAAACCAATGCTGCGCCTTTTATTGTAAGCTGAATAAGTTTTCTTCTTAGGAGAAACTGAACTCCGCTACGTCCCTCTGGTGACAATGCCGCGTACTGCTCGCGCTGAGCGGCTTTAGAGAAAAGGTTTTTAATGTATTCCTTAAAGTTACCTCAACAATGATTGATTAGTTACATGATATAGAGTATTTTATTAAAAAAAAGTTTTTGTCTAAACTAGAAAAATGTAATTGTTATATCTATTTGCATAAAGTCCAAGTAACTACTCAATGTAGTTGAGTCACTATTTCACTATCAATTAATAGTGCATACAATTTGTTGCCGTGACTATATTTTTATAACATTCAGCACTACTTTAGTTTCTATTACTTTGTAAAACTAGTTACAGGTACTTCAGTTGCAAAAGTTGACAAATTTATAGTTGCTATAACTATTTCGTTTTCTCTCAGTGGCATATATTGTACTTTATCTCATTTTCATTTTTACATTTGTAGCGCGAATTTTGTAAAACAACTGTACCTGACGGTAAGAAATTATTACATTGGTAGAAGAACTAATTGTGTGAATAATATAATATATTATAGGACCGTACATGTGATAACACAAACTATAGAAAATCAAAGCCATACACGGTCTAGCTGGATCTTAATGCTTGTATGATTTTTATGTGAATTTATATACTACGTATGTAGTCCCACAGAAACGCGCGCCGAAAAATTTCCGATCTTGAAACGCTAACTCTACTAAACTACCGCAGTAATATTACGAGTTAAATTGACTAGCAATTTTAACAAATTTTTGATGCTTATTCGCATCTTCGAAACGATCTTAATAATGATGAATAACATATTAAAAAACTGTAATTGTGTGAATGTTGAAATTCTTATTAATCTTTAGAGGGTAATATATAGCACAGTGTTTTTAAAATTTTACAGCTTTTTCTTCCCAAGGAGAACAAGAAAATCAAAATAATGTCAATTTGACCGAATTTATGTCATTTTTTGGTCATGATAAAAATGACATAAATTCGATCAATATGACGTCAAATTGACATTATTTTGATTTTCTTGTTCTCCTTGGGTTTTTTTTTTAGTAAGATTTATTATAATTTATAGAATATCCTTGCTTCAAAATGTGATATATTGTTTCAACGTCACTATAGCAGCTTCCCATCCTATAAAGATTAAAGACGTTTTCTAACAAGGATATGGTGTGACATAGCGAATCATTTCATACTTATTTAATGTCAACAAACGATTCTCCTCACATTTGATTGCGTAATCGTTCAATTTCTTACGGCTTAGAGTTTAAAGGTTAGGTTTTTACGCCTTAAAATTTTATTGTGTAGACGCCACTTAATATAGTACAATAAGTCGTAAGTCGTAAGAAATTGACCAATCACAGTCGAATGTGAGAAGAATAATCGACTGTGATTGGTCAATTTCTTACTCTTACTTCTTACTCCGTGTATTGTAGACGGGCTTTTACATTGCGAAAGACGATACGCCACAGTTACGCGTACGCGTCTATCTCTCACCCTGGCCCGTTTCCACCAATGCAGATTAACTTTAATCTCGGTTCAACTTACTCTTTGTCTTTTTCTAGTTCTAAAGATTAGAAAAAGATGTAGAAGAGTAAGTTGAACTGAGATTAAAGTTAATCTACATTGGTGGAAATGATCATCTGTCAAGTTACAACGCGCGATGACGCGTTAAGCTGGTTCTACATTAGTCGCATCGCAGCATCGCAAGCATTACAGTCGAATCAAGTATCAGCGCCGAGCTAGCTTGATGTTGATTGAACCTCCACGCTTGCGAAGCGACTAATGTAGAACCAGCTTTACTTTACTCAAGCATCTTGACGTGACACGGGAAAAGCGCGCGCTGCGAAAAACGCAAATCATCACGGCGATTATCGCTGTTTTTCTTTCTCTGAGCAGTGACTATTCCATTCTTACAATTAGTACTTTTTAACCACTTTGTGTATGTTAGGGCTATAGCACAGAAAAATACATAAGCGTAGCTTATACAGCTAGCATAAAACTGTCTGGACTAATAATATAAGCATGTCTGGTCCAGATTTCATGCTATTAGCTGTGCTATGCTCATGAATTTCATGCGCTACTATGTGCTACTAATGAAAACTTTACATCGAGCGGAAGACACTGACGGGAATAATCCACTATGCATCAGATTTATTCGACGGACATATCGCTTTATCATGAATTCCGATCATACAAGTAGAAAATAAAGATTACGTAAGTTGTATGACGTCGTCATACATACATGGAAGAATATTGCAGGAGGTTCATTTAGCCGACTCATTACTTGGCTCAGTGAGTGAGTCGTTACCTTTTCGAATTAAACTTGTACCATACGACGCGACGTCGCTCCGGTTTTAGTAGTCCGCTTAGAGAATAAACTCAACGATCGCCTTTAGCTTTCGATATTTGCATTTGAAACGCGGCTACTTGTTTTTCCACATACTCGCTTTCCTCTATGACTCGACGTAACTTTGCTCGTTATTTTCGATTTCGGCTCGCGCAATTGCTTCATTTCGCTTGAGCGATTAAACGCTCGACTGTTATACATCCGTCTGTCCGCGCTCGCACGCAAAAACTTGCATCGCGGTTAGAGCAACGTAAAAACGCGCTCTCGCATAATTCCACGTCGTTATAATCCTTTTTAAGCGCGACAAAAAGTTTACATCGTATAATTTGATGGGCTCGAGCGGCGCGGGCGCGGCGGATTAATAATCGCACGGCCCCGGCCGATCGCGCGTGTAGCAGAACGTTGGTTACATATAAATAACTTTTCGGCGCGATCGACGCGATCGGCGACCACCCGCAAGCTCGCTCGCTTGGTCACCCGCACAAGCTCGGTCCTCGAATGTGATATTGACGAGAAGAAATTAAAGCATTCTCGCTGTCGCCTCGACGCGATCACGTGGCGATGATGATTTCAAGGGAATGAAATGCGCGGATGTTTTGGCGGATTCGCGAATGCGGATCTACCTAGCGATCCCGCGGTGTATGTACATAGGAGTGGTTTGGCATGCGCCGATGCGCGACAATACTACAGCGGCCGCGTGTTTGCCGATTATCACTGGGGTAGATGGAGAGGTAAACACGATTTTACCCCACCTACACCCCTCGGATATGTGCGAGAATTGACATCGGGATACCTATTCAGCGTTTACGTATACTTTCATTTGAAGACTCTAAATGTATAATAGAGTCTAGCCACCAGATAACAAACAAAAATTTGATTGGCTCGTCATTTTTGTCAACTTCATTCAGTTAGTAGTACGAGTAAGATAGTATAAGTCGGAATAAGATAGCATATATAATAACAGATAGTATGTATATACAGGGTGTTTGGAAAATAATGGTAAATCTTTCGCATAAGCGCAAAATAGGCTAAAATGAGTAGAAAAGTCTTCTACCATTTTGCAATTTTCGCAATAGTTATTACAAGGTATTAATAGTTAAAAATTGTCGAAAATTGGTCTTGAATAATTTTTTACTCAAATACTATCAACTGCACCGAAAAACGACAATTGTTTGTTTTCTTCTCACAGAATTCTACGAATTTTTTCAAAATTTTTTATCAACTTTTTAGTACTGCATTTTCTCATTTTCACGAACATGACAAAATATGGTATTAAAAATTCTCAAAAAATTAAAAAAAAATTCTTAGAACTCTATGAGAAGAAAATAAACAATTTTGTCTGTCGCAGTTTTTCTATAAAGTTGATAGTGTTTGAGTAAAAAATTATTGAATATCAATTTTTAGCAATTAATATCTTGTTAATTATTGCCAAAATTGTAAAATAGTAGAGGATTTTTCTTCTCAATTTAGTCATATAGATATATACTGCACCTTTTTTTTTCACCACTTTGATTGTTGCAGTAAACGGGCAGTCGAGAATTGGTACAAGTCGAGAGAGAGAGAGAGAGAGAGAGAGAGAGAGCTCGTTTGCACAACACTGAGTCAATTCTAGCAATAAGTTAGAATTGTAAAGCTCGTAACTTATTCTCGTAAGACTTGT
This sequence comes from Trachymyrmex cornetzi, assembly GCF_001594075.2. NCBI lineage: Eukaryota > Metazoa > Arthropoda > Insecta > Hymenoptera > Formicidae > Trachymyrmex > Trachymyrmex cornetzi. The sequence goes on along the minus strand of NW_017299883.1, from coordinate 234,296 downwards.
AAGAACGTATCACTGGAGTTATAATTCTAGGGATATACGAATAACCGTAATACGTTCGGTTATTTGTAAATATCTACGTACGACTAGCAAGCATCTGTCTATAAAGGCACTACATAAAGTTATAAGTATTCCAGTCACAAGTTCTTACAAGTCTTACAAGACCAAATTATAATTATCTTATACGATTCTGCTTAGAATTGATCCATCTTACGATGTGAAGGTGTAATTTTTTATTTGCTCTTCACAATCGCACACAATTGCCACATACGATCCAAAGTTAATTGATGGAAAGCAATGTTATTAAATAAGACAAAATAAGATAAAATTGTGTTATATAGTTTGCATACATTAATCGCTCTTGCTTAACTAAAAATGATTGTGCAATCGAATCGATGTCAGTACGTCGACGTCGAATGTTGATTGACATTTCTGTCATCTTTGACCTCATCAGAATTATTTTTGTAGGCATTGAACATTGCGAATATTTCTACAAAATTTCTATCGTTTTTTAAATTCTACATTGCATACATATTACGTATAGACAATATTATGGCCAAAATTGGAACATAAAATGTCTTAGGTGGGAATCAGACTATTGAAGAATGAGATTGAAAGATTGAAATTTGACCAATCAGCAGAAAAGGAGCTAGAATTTCTTTATCCTTATTGATGAAATTTCAATTTTTAATCTTCAATCTCAATCTTCAATGCATAGTCTGATTCTGGCCTTAGGATAGGGAGATATGATCAATTCTATATGTATAGTCTATATATTAATGTTTATACTGTCAACAAAGTATATACATATGAAAATTATTTGTAACATTCTATTTTTATTGAATAACACAATATTTTTATAGTTTATTTACTTTATTTGTTATTAGTTGCTATTAAATTCAATCTAAGATGTTTTTCAGACATATATAATTGTCTTAGCAATTTTGAATATGCGTGTGAGTTATATACAATAGTACACATATATATTGTATTTTCCGGCTTTGCATCGATTCAATGTAGAATTAGTCAGAAGACAATAGAATACTTATAAAAGTATTCACAGTTGCTCAGTTAGTATAAAAATAATTACCAGGTATGTAAATATGAAACCGGAATTTACCAATAGATGGCCATAGCTGTCAATGTAGTTGCCGTCAGACC
>NW_017299883.1:173178-232911 GCF_001594075.2 Trachymyrmex cornetzi | reverse complement strand
AGTGCTTTGAGTGGTTTAAAAAATTCAAAAGTGGCGATTTTGACGTGAAAAACGAAGAACGTGGAAAACCAACGAAAAAGTTTGAAGACAGCGAATTGCAAGCATTGTTGGATGAGGATGACGCTCAAACTCAACAACAACTCGCGGATCAATTGAATGTGACACGAGAAGCCGTCTCCATACGTTTGAAATCCATGGGAAAGATCCAGGAGATGGGAAAATGGGTTCCACATGAACTGAATGAAAGACAGCGGGAAAACCGAAAAACCGCTTGAGCGAAATGCTGCTCGCCAGGTACAAAAGAAATTCATTTCTCCATCGAATTGTGACTGGCGATGAAAATGGATATATTTTGAGAATCCTAAGCGTAAAAGATCATGGGTAACTCCAGGCGAACCATCGACATCGACTGCAAGGCCAAATCGCTATGGACGGAAGACAATGCTCTGTGTTTGGTGGGATCAGAAAGGTGTGATCTATTATGAGCTGCTAAAACCTGGCGAAACCGTTAATACTGAACGCTACCGACAACAAATGATCAATTTGAATCAAGCTTTGCGTGAAAAACGACCGGAATATCAAAAAAGACAACAAAAGTGATTTTGCTTCATGATAATGTACCATCACACACAGCAAAACTGGTCAAGGAAACGATTGAGACGTTTGGTTGGGAAATACTTTCGCATGCGGCTCACTCACCAGACATGGCTCCGTCCGATTACTACTTATTTGCATCGATGGGACACGCACTTGCTCATCAGTGCTTCACTTCTTACGAAGATGTACGAAAATGGCTAGATCACTGGTTTGGCTCAAAAGAGCAACAATTTTTTTGGCGTGGCATCCACAAATTGTCAGACGGGTGGGAAAAATGTATAGCTAGCGATGGGCAATACTTCGAATAAAATATTTTTTATCATTTTCATGCAATAAACGTGTATTTTCTATTAAAAAATTCTGGTTTCATATTTACATACCTGGTACAATGAGGTCGACGATGATAAAAATAACAGTTAATAAAAATTGACATAAATCGTTTATTGACGCATCCATTTATCGATTCGACTAATTAATATATAATATTTTTGGTGGATGTTAAATATTAAGGAAGTTATAAGGCAGATGCGATATATGTTAAGAATTACTTGAAAAAAATTACAGACAGTTTACCGTCTGGATCAAAAATTATTTAATAAAAAATATTTTTTAAACTTATACTCTAATAGAAAAATACAGAGAAATGTATTATAATATAAAATAATTTATATAATAATAAAAATCTCAACTTTTATATAAATATTTTACGAATCCAAGAATATTTATGTAAAGTTACGCTGAAATGCAAAAATTAGTTGTCTAATAAATAAAGAAAATATATTTATTTGTTATAAATTAATTGGTGAATTTGAATTTTGCATGAATTATTTTTAATACTTAATAAATTTTTAAACGAAAAACATTTAGATTTTGGTTATCATTTTTTGAATTTTTGTTTATAACAATAAAAAAATATAACAAATAAAGTAAACAAATTATAAAAATATGTAGCTCAATATCCGTACAGCACAGAAACTTGTAGCAACATTGCTGCAATATTTCAACGTTGCATTTCAACGTTGCAATACAATGTTGCAGAGACATTGCGAAGACTTCTTTTTGCAATATTACTTCAGCAATATTGCAGCATTATTTAAAAAATGTTTCCGGCAAGAGACACAAAAGTCATTCTGTCCTTGTTCGATAATCGGTAAGAAACGAAAACAGAATGACTCTTGTGTCGATTTGTACCTCTGCTGGAAAGCTCGCTTTGAGTATTAAGGCTTACCCCCGGGGGTGGGGGTGGGGGGCCGAGTTCGGTGTCATTGGATGTCCCCCATCTAAACAAACAAATTTTCCCTTAACAACTTTTCAATCAGATGCGTACTTTCCGAGATATTCGCATCGATAGATTAAAACGGACCACCCTGTATATATCGATTTGTATATAACCCAATAAAGTAAGGACCTGCACATAATGGAAGAATAAGAATTAATGATTGGGTTTAATAACATCTGTAGTTATGAAACTGATCAGTCATAGCTATAATATATTCCTCTGAAGAATGACTGTGATTGGTTAGTTTCTAACTACGAATATATTACCTATAGAGAGCCTCAAAAGGAGAGAGTGGCAAACTGCATCACGTGACTCGTCTTCTCTGATTGGACGCGGGCATTCACGTGATGCAATTTGCCGTCCTCTCCCTTTGAGGCTATCTATTGAAAAAATAACGTCTTATTAGCCTGCTACATACTGTATATTCAATATTGTATGTAACAGAAATAATGACGTTATTTTTTTAAACTTTTTTTATTAATAACTTTTTAACGAATAACGAGTGACGGCTAAAACTTGTTGGAGAACACTGAGGGTATTATGACAAGAGTTAGGATAGTAACTGGTTAAAACGTTAAAAAAAAAGTTAAGAAGTTAATAACTTTTAACTTGATTTTATTAATTTTAAAGGTATTAATTTTTAACTTAATTTAGCTACTTTTAAACTTTAATTTATTAACTTTGTTTAAATTAAAATTTTGTTATTTCTTTTAATATCAATATTTTTTTCTATAAGATCTTAAACATTAGAAAATTAATTTAGAAAAAGCTCAATGATTTTGTGGTAAGAAACCCTGTAATAAGTCACATCATACAGTAGCCAGTTTTAGTGATTGGCTGACTAGGTTTTGTCAATTTCCACTTACATTTGAATACATAAATATGAAAAGACCCCTGGATAAGGAATTATTGTAAAACGGTACTGCACATCCATCCATTTTGTAAACCTTTAGGTATATTTTTTGTAACAAATATCTAGTCGATGTAGTCGTAAACATGCGGTGTGAGCAGTGTGAGCGGTTCAGAAGAGATTAAGTTAAAGAAAGAGAGATAGTGCAAATATATGTATATCCTTCCCTCTCATAGGATTTTAACAAAAACGCTTCATAACTCTTATTATAAATAACTTATAATGTGAATAAAAAAAAATTAAATTTACCAAATAATCTATATTGTAATTGTTATTTAAAGTAATCTCATTTTTTAAGAAAAATTAAGACATCTGATTTCAAAACTAATTTTTTTCAAAATTAACTTTTCTTTTAACTTAAGTTAATTCAATCTTAACTTAACTTTTATTAAGCTAATTTTTCCTTCAACTTTTAACTTAATTTTATTAATTTTATAAGCCATCAACTTAATTCACAGAGAGTAAAAAAAAAACATTAACTTACCTAATCCTGGTTATAACCTGGACAACATATGTCAAGGTCAAGGTTACCGGAGCTGCTTCCCCTGTTTTAAATATTTTCCAAAAATTTTGTATCGCGTAACAATAAAACTGACAATTTATGAAATGTTTTTTCTATTACAACACAAAAAGAATAAAGAAAAGCAATCAGATAAATAAGTTGTTTTTCTAAATTTTGAGTTTGATTTAATCCTTGACGGAATGGTGTGCAGTGATACGCCTGCATTGAGAAAATTTTCTGATTGAAAATAAACGAAACAAGAAAATTTTCATCATATCAATCAGAATTCTGGTTATCTCGACTAGAATTATAATAATAGATTCAACCAGGGAATTTTCCGATTTATCCATTTTCAACCAGACCATTCCAATTAATGCAATCAGACTCTTTTTCCAGTGTGTGAATGCACCTGTTCATAAATACACTCTCGTCGTTCAGCGCATTCTCTGTAACTCGATAACATTATTGAACCGGGAAGTAGATTCGCATTTCGTTACGCTTATAAAATCGAGCAAACTCCAGCTTCTTTACGGATAATTTTTGCTGGTAATTATATGTATAATTAAAACCGCATGGATTGTGAGAAGAAAAACCACCTTCGTGACGTACATATTGTTTGTCGCGGAAAACTTTTTACGATTCTTGGAAGCTTCAATATACCGAAAAGCAATCAATTATCGATTCCGTGATTCGCCAGTGGAATCGCACAGGCTCGTGGAGATGATTACCCCGGAATATCCCGTAATGACACGTAAAACAAAGAGATCGAGCATCTCGGGGCAGGGGGGAAAAAAAAAGAGGAGCGAGAAAAGGGAAACGACGGAACGGATGGTGAAAAAAACGGAATAGGAATGATTTTGCGACGATAAAATGTCCGCGCAATCCGCCATCACCGGACTGGTTAAACAGGTTATCGGTTTATGGCTGTCGTAAAGAGATTTTAAATTTCGCGGCACATGTGCATTCCGCGCCGCGGTGCTTCGCCTTCCTTTTCCTTCGTTTTTCAGTCGTTTTGCCGAGTTCATAACGTCGCGCGCTGACGGCTGAACCAATAGGAAGCGACCTCTCGATTACGATGAGCGTACCCACGGAGCAACGTGTGTACTTTCTCATGAGTAAAATTCCATTCTCGGCATCTTCATTTCTTACCGATCTCATCCGCGATCTCTGGCCCCGCGATAAAACTTTGATATTCTACAGTAAGAGAAAAACAGTGACGGCAATTATCAAGACAACTATGCAAGTTTTACACGTAGAATTAAAGTAATTGAATAAAGTACCTATATAGTTACAACTATACAATAGTTCGCTCTCAACTGAAAAACAATAAATACTTTAATTCTATATATAAAACTTGTATAGTTGTATGTTTGTAATTGCAGATATATCTTTTTTTGTAAATATATCTCGCCTATACGCAACGAGAGTAATTAGCGTTTATAATTCTAATAGTAATAAGCACATGTCAATATGATTAAAGTTGTTAAATGACAAGAAATATTATTAAGGCAGAAAGATTATTTAAATTATTGCTATATTTGTCAATGTACAATACAATTAAATTTCTTTGTATTTTCTCAAAAATATACAAGATGTAAGAAAAAAATTAATTTTTCTCTGAAAAAAAAAAGAAAAAAATTTCAGGAACGATCAATCTCTCTCTTCGAAGGTATAAAGCATAGTCATACCGTATGGGGAGGTAAATATTGGGAAATTTTCTCGAAACAAAAATCTGCAAGTACGCCTTTCAGCAAAGATCTAAAGAGCAAAAATGCGTTCTTGCGATTGCAGAGACACGATAGCTCATTCTCATTTGGTGCGTGGCAATAAGAATACCCGTTTATAGTAGATATTTTATTTCCAACTTAGGAACTGAAATGCCCATATATAATAAAAAATATTTGTATCGTAATAATTACTATTATTAAAGTGGGAAAACGAGGGTTATGCTAAAATCGCTCTACTAAGTATACAAAATGAAGAGAAAACTCGCAAAAAACGAAAAACAATCGTAGACTCTTCTTCTCGAAACATTCGAAGATTCTCCCGCGACTCACTCTCATTCATTCATCGGTACGTTTATTCCGTATACGTACACTCTCACGCGCGCTAAAAAAAAAAAGGACTCGAGATTTATAAAACAATCGCGGTAACAGAATATATAAACGAAAAATCATATAAAATCTTCCACGTGGAATTCTTTGCACATTGTAATTATTCTCCTTAATCTTTTTTTCTTTTCGATTCGCGTCTACCTTCTTAGTTTTTCGAACTGCAGTTAAGGGGCTCGTCAAAAGCATGTACAAATGACCGTCGCCATCGTTCGATTTCGTAGTCGCTATCTAATCAGTTTTTTTTTATGGCACGTATTCTCATAAAAGCCTTTCCCTTTACGGAGACTCGACGACAAGCGTCCATCTTGCAGCGTTGGCTTTCCTCGCCGCTGCAGCGTTGTACGAACCCCGCGATATTGCAGCGAATCGTAATCTCATAACGGAGAGATCCGTATACTCGACTATCTCCTTCTCTCCTCTCTTTATACATACGCTAGAACCCGTGGAATCCCTTTAACTTTTTTGTTTCTGTATATATTTATCAGACTTGGACGTGAAAGATCTATCTTAAGATTGTGTATGTAGTTCTTTCGGGCGATCGCGCCAGAGATCCACTGGTACCCAACAACGCCCGTTAAAATTTTTTCGAAAAGACTTACAATAAAATTTCTTCGTCGCATAGCACCATGTCGAAAAGCGACGCAACGCGACGGCGTAGTCGCGACGCGCCCGGGTCGCCGGAAGTCAGCTGCGGTCTTACAAAAATAACAACAGTGGTAGCGTCTCATGTCCTGACCCTTCGCGCTGATCGATAATTCTGTTTCTCGACTCGTTGAATACCACTGGAAGGCTATCGTTAATCAGCCGCGGTCTCGCAATCGGCGCCGCAACACCTTTGTTATCACGAAAGAACCATCCGAAAAAACGTGAACAATTCGTACTCTTGAAAGACATCAATATAGAAATCTGATTTTCTTTTTTTTCGCTAGAACGATCCGAAACGGATCTTTCTTCCTCTTGTACGTCTTTGGGTTACGAATGCTTTAACGTTATTCTCATATTTATCAGTATTCTTTTGATCAGAGTATCCTAAAACGAACAAATTCTATCGATACGCCTACATTTAACATGGATATACCGTCGGTAATTTTTTAAAATCTGTTTTCAAAGTATTGTAGTGGCCCGCGATGTTCGATCACGTTTAGTAGCGATCGCGAACAAGTAATTAATTGATTGCACGCGGTTCCGGATGCTTTTTACAGAGATAAAACGAAATGCTTACATCGCGCGCTCCCTCACGTCGACACGGCACAGCAGCGCGGCGTTAGAGAACAAAAGATCGTCACAAATGTCTTCCGAGCGAAAAAAGAGACCATCGGAAATGTTGTGAAGAAAAATATCGTTTTCTTTCCTCTTAAGAAAAAACAGCGATACGACAATCGTTGGCCACACGAGCAAGACAGCCTGTGTACACTTACTAAACTTAACTTTCTTACGTAATATGTTGAGAGATAATGTAGGATTTGTCTAGCTTAATGATTTACGTAGTTATATACATTATATACATGTCGCTGCTATAACATTGCATGCGTGCGCTTATATCGTTAGAGGTGACTATAGAGTGGTGTATGTGATTGTGTACGAGTGTTTCTTTTTTTATTATAATGAAAATTGTCTAGCTTATACACAGTACATTGGGTTTTCGCGAGCGTTACTACATAAGAATTATTCCGTTACACATAGTAAACAATTATACATTCCGATGATCCGCCGGCTATACGTTCGCCATAGTTTTTTTCTTTTTTTTATTTTTCGTATCGGATTTATCACATAGTGCGTTCAAAATAAATCAAAATGTACACTTGCGAAACGAAAATAAAAAATAAAGACTCGGCGAATTTGAAATTAATGATAATGATACTCTTTTGAAAATATATATCAAAATATGTGAAGAAAAGAAAAAAATAATTGTTCTCAGAAAGAATTTTTTTACGACGGAACGAGACATTAGGAAACTCTAACATAGCACAGGTAATGCAAGTTTCCAAATCAGAATATTCTCTTATAACATTAATTGAAAATCAAAAACGCACGTAAACAATTTATATAAAATAAACATATAAAAATAACAATTTTCTGTGGATTCCATCGACTGTCTCCTTGAATAGCAATACATTTTGTATCGTATTTTTATCACAGGATCTTTTTCTTAATATCGATAATCCTCTAGAGTCTCGTGCAAGGACAAATCCAAGAATCTAACTTCGGAAAGAGGACTTATAATATACTCACACATATTGGATATAACGTTATAGTGCGTATACTGTTAAAATTATTTAAAAAATGTTAATTATATATTAAATCTTATTAATTATATCAAATCGAGCGACAACAAAATGTTATGCGAGTAACAAGGTCCACATATTATTGCATTTCTCACGAAATGCGCAATATAAATATTTCTTTCTAATCATCTATTAGAAATATTTGTAACTAATGATATAAAATATATCATAATTTGAAGACATATCTTTGTCAAACATCTGCACTTAGTCCGATACTTCATTTTACCTTTGCGCGAGACCCTGTGAGATTATCTTTGTTCTATCATGAATAAACACTGTGAATAATTTCGTCTTGTTGCTTTAATCGAATAAAAACAACATAACTGAACATATAGTTTGAACAAATCGCATCACTCTCATCATTATATCGTGTCACTCGCTGATATACATTTCGATAGCGAACAAGTCCAACGGATCCTTGTCTCTCTAGTAATCAAAGCGTTTTTCGCTATGCCGGAAACCCTAAATGTTGAGATCCCATTGTCTATTTAGACGTTGGAGCGGCCGGCTGTTGATGCGGCGGCTGCCCCGTCATCCCCGTCAGTCTTGGTTGCGAGGAAGCAAGTAATTCCTTGTAATATGCGTTAAATTCCGGCGGTAAAAACGACGACGCGGCAGCAGCAGCTGCGGTGGCCGTGGGCGGAATCGGCGGTGGAAACAAACCGTTATAGAACGTGGAATAGTACATGGGGTCCAGAATTGGTAGGAACTTGCCGGACGCATTTGGCAATTGTGACAAAGGAAAGGGAGTAGAATTATTTTGCGGTACCGTCGGAACGAATCCCGACGGTATACTGGGTAAACTGTGTCGCCGCCCAGCCTCGTTCTGCCTGGGTTCCTGTTGATGATGATGTTGCTGCTGTTGCGCTGCCAAAGATGATTTCTCGCCCTCGCTAATCCTACGATGTTGATGATCCCTACCGGCCTCCGCAGCCGCTTTCCTCCTATCAATGCTCATTTGTTGTTGTGGTTGCAATGTCGTTGCCTGAACTCTAGGAAATGAACTTCCGCTATGATTCAAATGATTCAAATTGGGTACGTTTGGTATGATGGGATGACTTTGCTTCCTTGGTGTGTATGGCGAAATCGGCTCATTTCTCACCGTATACTTTCCGTTCACTTGTTGCTGCGATTGTTGCTGTTTCATTTGCACGCTACTTATCGTTCCTATTGCATTTTTATTAGGTGGACTCGGTATTTGAACGTGAGACGGTATAACGTGGTGATTGTTTTTGTGCTTGGGATTCACTAGCGTAATCTCGAGGTTATTCGACGCGATAGTTCGACTGTCAATTACATTTTGGTAGGCAGGGAAGGGTATTCGCTTTGGACAGTCGACGACAGGTCTGTCCGACAACTTGTCCTTGGCCACGGGTGAATTCCGCACGTCCAGATTTAATGGATTAGGCCTCTGCACTACAGGTACTCTGACTATTTCTAGACTGGGCCTAGGGAACGTCGGTTTCTCGGTCTTTTGCGTCAGATCGAGAACACTTCCTCCTTGTCCGACGTCGTTGTTGGAGTTCATTTGTGGATGTTGTTGCGAGCGTTGTTGTTGCTGTTGTTGATGCGCATGCGGCGAGTGATATTTCGGAGGAGAATTTAAAATATCCTTGGGATTTCCATAAACCATCCTTTCATTGTGCACAAATATCGACCTTGATTGTGTCACCTTTGGTGGTAATAACCTGCCATTTGGAATATTTGGTGGAACGAAACGATGGCTTGATTGTTGCACAGACGAAATCGTTGATGGTACGACGTTCGCATTCGCATACAGTTGCAATAGCGCGGTATTGTTCGAGCTACCGAGATTTATTATTCGACTGTTTGCCATATTATTGTTGTTCATCATGCTAATATTGTTATTGTTGTGATGAACTGGTAATTGTTTAATCGTTGGTATTCGCGGCGGATGATTTTGGTGCTCATGCGGCGACGGTAACATATGTCCTATGTCGGGTGTCACAGTGACGGATATCAATTTAGGAATGGAGTTGGGCGTAACTGGAAGTGGATACGGCGAGATCGACGGTTGCTTCTCTTCAGTAGACTTCATTGTAGCAGGCAAGGATGGTGGCGATTGTTGCTGTTGATGTTGTTGCGGCGACATACCAACACAGCTTTGAATTACGCTCGGTCGCACGTCCAGATCGACGGCGGTAACTTCGAGACCGCCTTCACGCAAAATCTCGAGTTTACGTTTTTTAAAGCTGGGAATGATTATTTTGTCTCGACTCATGTCGTTCTCGTTTTCAAGGTCGATAACTTCAGGTGATCTGGAGATTGGTGGCATTATCGTCTTCTCCGCGAATTTCTCGCTGCCGAATAGTGGTATATTTTCCTTGCCTTGTGCCAGTAAAGTTGTTTGCTTGGGATCCAACTTGATCTCCTTCATATCCTTCTCAGGTGGAGGCGTTAGAGTGACGACCGTCGACGCGTTTGCCGCTACACTAGTCACAGGCAAGCCTGGTGGCGAACACGATGGTGGAACTTGTTGGGATATCAAAGGACTGTTGAGCTGCCTCTCCAAGACACTCTGATTGTTACTGGTACCATTCGTCGGTGTTGTGGAGGGTGTGCTATTGGGCGTCGAGATAGATGTATTGGAGGATGGCGGTGGACTTGGCAGTTGGCTAGCTTGCTGGCTGGAAGGTGTCGCGTTATTGGCGATTATTGTATTCAAAGATTTCAGGCGTTCCGGCTTCACTCGCACGCTACGTAACGAGGATGTCTTGCCGGTTTCGGCTTTGGGTTTCTCACTCAAGAGTAAAGTCTGTAAGTGGAAAAAAAAGGCATGAAAAAATTAAGTTGCATTAAGCATAGTTTCACGTTAATTAAATTAGTGCCAATTACCGTTGTTGTTGCTGACATTATTGGTTGTAAGGGTGGTGTTGTGGTCGCAGGAATTACATCTATTGGTGGAGGTGTCTCTGACATATAGAACTCGCTCGATTCCTCCTTGATGTCTAAATCTTCGGATGCACTCATACTCTTGGTACGTCGTCCGAGATTCAGTCTCACTTTTGTTTCTTCGCCTCGCTGATACCTTTCGTAAGGTAACAATAATCTGCAGATACAACCAAAATCTTTTTATAATTTAAACGCATTTATAGAGAATAATCTATATTTGGAAAAAAAAAAAAAAAAAATTCTTAATAAATATTTGTATACAGGGATATTAATGCTCAAATAAAGACAATTGCGTGATAAGAATCCGCTAAAATACTCTACCTTTCGTAGTGTCTACGTGTAATAGTCGCTGCGCTAGTAGAACCCGTGTTACCACCGATGTCATCGTAGATGGTCTTCCAAAGGCGCCCAGCACTGACAGAGTCATAACCACCAAGCATTTGCACTTTTGTATAGAACAGGAATAGATCGACTATGGAGAAAAAAAAGAAGATTATTAGGGCCGTAAGTACGAAATAATTGTGATGTATATTTTGCGAGAAGGAAACCCTGCTGTGTCTTAGCTCTTTGCAGTCTGGCAGCCAAATTGCTGTCGGAATTGCGCGAATAGAAATTTGAAAAATCAGAGAAACGGTCTGCCCTTCCGGTGGCAAGACCCGGTCATCGGATAGAAAATCCGAGGAAAAATAACAAGATACTGACTCTGCCTGTAGCCCAGCAGTGGCATCTTTCCGACCGGCGTACCCCGAGAGTTCATAAAACTCTGCACGTCGGTGATGAACTGCTTTTCTTCCGCGCTGGTCTTCCTCTCGCTCCGCCGTATCCCGGACAAGGGCGGCCTTCCGACCGTGGGTATCACCAGGCTGGTGATCGCCGACGTACTCTTTGACGTCGACGCCACTGAGGCTTCGCTCTCGTTCGAGGATTCGCCCGGCGAAGCGCTGCGCTTTTTACGCTTTCTTCGTGGTCTACCTTTTAATTTCGGCGCTGAAAATCACAAATATCATCACGTTAGATTTATCTGAAAATTGCATATAATTTTAATATGTTTTAATTGAGAAAAAAGTCAGATGTCCAGCCTTGATATACAAATATGCGTCGTAATATAAAGATCGTAAGATATATTCATTACTAATGACGATAAGAATAACAATCGCAAAATATTTCGATTCGCTTTGATTTCTTCTTCTCGACAAACAATTAGACGGTATTCAAAGAGATTTATAAAATTTATTATATATATACACTGAACAATCAAAAAGCTTTCATATTGTATATTCGTATATCGCATGTCACCGTTAGGCTCGTTTTCACAATATATGGTTACCTAAAGATTAAAGGTTACCAACAGATTCATCAATGAAACTCATTCATGAATTTGAGATTTCTTGGTTATCTTTAATCTTTAGATAACCATATATTGTGAAATCGGATTACAGAAAGTTACGGAAAATTAATCATTTAATAATGCATCTTTTAACTCTGCTGGCAGGGTTGACAAATTTCTATATTTTTGGAATAAGGTCTATATCAATGGTAAATCGATTTTTTTCCATACAAAATTGGTCTCTTTTATTAAAAATAAAATAAATAGAACATTTTGTTACCAATAATATAATTCAATATTCTAGTATCACTCAGTACCACTATACAGTTTAGCGTCAACTGATAGTGCACTTTCCAATTTAAGCTTTAGCTAAAATAAAATTCGTAGGTAATAGATTAAGAATCAATAAATAAATTAGTTTTTTGTCACAAAATATTGAATAGTAAACACGAGTCAAATATGTATTGATAAAAATGTTTTATTCTGTTGTATACTGTCATGTTTTTCTCATGCAATTAAAAATTAATATACAATTTAATAGCGTTTGTATTATCTCCAAAGTTTCCGTTTTTACAAGTGTATTTCACACATTAATTTTAATTTAAAAAAATTTTACTATAAGGTTTTATTGCTATTAGTTTATTATTGTCGGTTCGTTTGGTTTTTCTTTGAACTATCGTAATTAATATCTTTTTGCATAAGGTATAAAAATACATTTTTTAGTATTACGTATTAATCGTTTTCATAGTTCCTGCCAGTTTATTCCGCTGGAACTAAAATTCAGAATTTTTTTTTTACTACTGGTTTTTCCACCCACTCGACTTTTCTGGTCAATTCTGCCTGCTGGTCTGTTCAAATTTACTATACGATCATATCGTTTGGGTCAATAATTAAAAAGCTGTAAAAATAAAAAAAAATTTCACAGAAACAAACTTTTATATTAACCTTTAGTACAGACGATGGATCGTTGTTTGTGTCCTGGATTAATTTTCATCACTTTTACAAATACACAAAAATTGTTAAGTGATTTTTACATATACTTCAATATTTTTAGAAAGTACTTATAAAGTTGTGTTTAAAACAAAGAATAGAGATCATTATTTTGCCAAGTGTTTCTAGTATTTCCAAGAAAAGAAATGTACAAAACACGAATGACTGCGAATGACTCAATCTTGTGTATCATACTAAAAATTAACAGCAAAGGCATCAACAAATACCAGAAAAAAATAATCAAAATGACAAAATAAAGGGCTACTAGTTAAAGCTAGATGTTTAATGTTAATTATAATTAGCATTAATATCTAGCTAGGGCACGTAGCCTTTTATTTTATTTTAATTATTAACCTAATTGAGCCTTTTGATTTAGTTCCTTATTTTCAATTTATCAGAGAAAAAATTTTTTAATAAAATATTAGTAAGGAAATAAATTACATTTTGAGTCAAACACTCAAATCTGAACGGACCAGTGCAGCGGGATTAAGATTACGATGTGTATTTAAGTACGTAACATTATTGTATATATATATATGTAGACACACGCGACGAATTAAACAAACTTATATTTCATGTAAAATAATTTGTGTTTCAAGCATTATAATAATGTTTCAAGCATTAATGTCGTAAATACGATAGTAAGACACGTAAACACGATAAGCACACGTGACCTGTTGAATACTTTGTAGTGACTACAAGGTCGAGAAGGTATTTATTTATTTGAATGCGGAACACACACAAAATGTTATCGGCAAACAGACCGGGACGTCGAAATGACTCGAAACTTCATAGTAACGCTATTTGTAACACGATCGACTATTCTCAATTTTAATTTATCAACTTTATTAATTTAACTTAATTTATTTATCCAATGTTCTTTATAACAAAATCTGCACGTTATAAAATTCAATCAAAGCGCATTTTGTTCATTTAATTAAGATGTACTTTAATAGTCTTATCTGTAATTGTCTGTAAGCGATATTCATGAAATTGCAATTGCATGATTTTGTATAGACATCCGATATATGTGTGTGTGTGTGTGTTTATATATTTCATCATTAAATTACATAATATAACGCACAGCGGTAATTTTCAATCGGGTCAATAAGGTTGTAGGTGAGATATTAGACTAGTTATTGATATTCGATTATCAATAACAAGCCGTTTTTACGGCCGTTATTCACAGTTCTTATTTCAATAAGATTTCATCTTAAGTAATGTCTTATGCTCTGTATACGGCTCTGTGATTGGTTAATAACATCTTATGATTAATTGAGTCGTTATATCGTAAATATGACAATCGGCTATGAATACCGGCCTATGTTTTTCGGAAAGACAGGATGAAAGGAAGATGCAATATCTTAAAAATCGATACTTGAAAAAAAAAAACTCGACCACGTGACACGTGTTCCTAACTATTTTGACGTGTTAAAAGATTACATGACATAGGCACACGTGTGAACGCACGATGTGCGCATTCAACAGAATCGATTCGCGCGAATACGAGCTTATAATAATTTCCTTAGAAATTAACAAATATGTATATTCCACTATCTTACCAGGTATATTCAGATAAACCACTTTATTATTCCGAATTCTCATCACAATGGCCATTGTTTCCGTGGTGAAGTTTCGAACGACACTCACGATTATAGGTTTATTGTCAGACAGGTGATAATCGTATAACCTTCCGGCGAATTTTTTTTTTTACCGTGGACAATATAACTTGGCAAGGCGAAAATACGACGAGCACGGATGGACAAAAAATAAATACGAATCACAGAGTTCGTTGTCGAGTCGCAGGTTATATATCGCTAGGAGCTCGATAAATTCGCGTAAGCGAATCTTTAAGTCCATCGACTACTAATCAATCTAATTCTAAAAACGATATTTTCCATGAGAGGCGCGTAGTTTTGACAAGTTGAGGATCGCAAATGTGGTACAAGTTCGTCGGACTGTACTATTTGCACTACTGCCCACCCGTCGCCGTGACACATCACACATAGGCACATACGCACAATAATCGCTACGTTGTGCTCGAATCGCGATACCATATGTATATCGTAACAAAAGCTTCACGCTGCCGATGAACCAGATCGCGCGACAAAAGACCACACTTTGATCGCGAAGAAAAAACCGCAATTTGATCACGATCAATCGAAGCCGGATGATGAAGAGAGGTGGTACACTAATCGGTCGGCAGCTAGC
Organism: Trachymyrmex cornetzi; assembly: GCF_001594075.2. Taxonomy (NCBI): domain Eukaryota; kingdom Metazoa; phylum Arthropoda; class Insecta; order Hymenoptera; family Formicidae; genus Trachymyrmex; species Trachymyrmex cornetzi. The sequence continues at coordinate 217,783 of NW_017299883.1, read as the reverse complement.
GAGATCGGATTTTCGACACGAACATCAATATCAATACGTTACGTGGCGAGGCGAGGCGAGGAGGGGGACGCCGATTTTTCGATTGGTTGCACGTCTCGCGAATGTCGTTGAACGTCGGACGAATGCACGACTGCACGCACGCGGCACGCGAGAGGAGATAGTCGTCGCGTCCGCGTAACCGCGTTGTCAGTGTCGTCACGAGCGTGGGATCATGCGTGCACGCGCCAGTTGCCCCCGCTCGAATGCCCGAATGTCGAATTACGCGATGCACGCACGCGGCACGAGTGATGCCGGATGCGTCGGAAAAACGACGAATCTGCCAGACCGATGACGGCGAATTCACGGCCCCCTGACTATGAGATTTAGAGCCCAACTACTCGGTTTTCGGTTAGCTCGGTCGCGTTGCGGCCGCTGGGCCTTATCTCGTCTATTACATCCCCTCGGGATCCTTTTCGGTTTTCCGCATCGTGCGAAGAGCGAGACGCGAGCGATCCAATGAAACAGCGCGTTGTCGCAAACCGTTTTTTTTTCCCAGCGCCGGCGCAGGCTACAGTCGGCACTCTCGTATGTGTTGTATGCTTGTATCGTTAAGCGAGCGAGCTGTTATGTTCTCTGTCGATCGGTATCTTTGTGTTATCTCTCCGTGTTTCATCCGGCGAATACAAAGAGGAACACGCGCGAGAATCGAAAATAATATCACTCATCTCTTGTTTTATATATTCGGATTCTTCTCGACGAGCGTGTGCGTATGTATATAAATGCGCAAATTCAATTTATTATCGTGTTTCGAAATTCAAGCGAAGCCTTACAAAATATAAACATTATTGTAAAAAAAAAAAAAAAAACATCTCTATGAACGTTGCATCGCAAAGATATCGCGATCACAGTTTATTTATTCGTTATTAAACAGGAGAATATTCAAATTGTGTATCGTATTCATTTGCGAATGACTGAGAGAGAAGCTTTTCAAATATTCACAAGCTCTCTTCTCTGTAGTTAACACAATTAAAGTATGGCGCTTCATTTTTCATCTATCTCTTTTTTTACATTAAAGTATAGCCAATATTTACAACGAAATAACACTTATTTGAAAAAATCTCAAGTCAAAATTGTATGAGATATTTAATAAATTATAATTATTTAAGTATAAGACTGATAGATGAAGCAACTTATAATGAAAGATAAATATAAACAGAATAGAAGCTTTTTATTGATTGTACGTTTTTTGAAAGTTATTTTCAATGTGAAGATATTATGCTGTGCTTTAAATACGTGTTACACTTAGAATAGTTATTATTAATAAATAAGTGCAATTGAAATATTACCGCCACAAGCTTCCAGTATTAAAAAAAGGTATATCTCAGGTTTTCGTAATTGTATAACCATTGTTTTCGGAAGATAAGTTAATAATAATGATGTCAGCACTTAGTATTAATAGACAGCGTATATTCTCTGTGTGTGTATACTGACATATTATACATAATATAATACGTTCGTAGTATCGAGCAAATAAACTCCAAGGTTGAACGTTACAAGCGTCTTTATAAGTTAAACGCACACACAAATGCCAGCAGTTAAATGTGTGTGAATAGGAACATGTTCGTTAGCAATCAAAAGAATTTTTCTCAAAAAATATATGCATGATTAATAAAAAAACTTTCTTCTACATTTTTCATTTGTCTTTTTCTTACCAAAAGAGAAATCATTTTTCGGTTGTACATACGACGATTTCTCGAATATTCCATATTATCCATTATCGTGTAAATAAATATACAACAAATTGAAAGTGAAAGAAATCGTCTTGCAAGATCTTTTTACGAATCAAATAGTTAATATGCACGATAATTTTCGGTCCTTATACATGATGAGTCATTCGTGTCCCAGTTTAATTTTCATCACTTTAAAAAATATTATACAAACATTGTATTAACACCCGGTAGTAGGCGTGTGAATTGACTAGCGTTATAGAAGGCGCGTCTCGGCCATTTTGAAATATATTTGCTACAATAGGATACATATATATATATATGTATATATGTATTGTAATTTCACTAATTACTATAATAATAATAGTTAATAAAACAACGTTTTAATAATGTTTCATTATTAATCAATTACAAAGGAATATAATATAATTATTGGAAATTTTATTTATATGTATAACATATTTTTATTTTAATTTTATCTTAAGAAAAAACATTAACAAACATTTAAACAAATTGAAAGATACAGATAGAAAATGGAAAATGACCATTCCCGGGTTAATAAGTGATACATATGTATATGCTTTAATATCTTTAGAAAGTATTTGTAAAATCGTGTATTTATACAAAAATTGTACATAAATATTATAACTAATGACTTGATGCTCTTAATTTTTCAAAGAAAAGAAATATGCAAGACACAAATGACCCAATTATTGTGTATACTAAAGATTTAAGCTAAAAAATCGATAAATGATACATACCCAAGTGATTACACAGCAGCTCGTGAGTCTCGAGATCCGGATAGTCAAATGTGTCTCTGCAGAAGAGCACCTTGGTGCCTGGCGTCGCGGTGAAGCCCCCTAACGCAGCCGCGATGGACGAGCACAGCCAGGAAGGCTCGGCACCTTCGAGTCTACGTAGAAGTGCCCTATAGCGGCAATATCTAGGATATGAGAGTACTACCACCTTCGTTTGGAAGCTGTCCGATCTTTTCAAAGAGTTCAGGTTGCTTTCGTATTCCTTCTGCTGTTTCTCGACGTCCGAGAAATCGATCCCCGGATCCGTCAGCACCTGCGGCTGTGGCATCTCATATCTGAGTGGACTAGTCTCCGGGGACGACGTCGGGGTCGTTGGATAGGACACTTCCCGTCCCCACGACCATTCCAACGTAGGTGAAAGCCATGTGACTAGGTCGTGCACGCGGACGACTACTTTTTCGGAAATCGTCAGCACCTCGTCCTGTAAAGAAAAGTATTTCTCAATATACAATGTGTGAATTATGGACATGGAATTATATAAAAAGTATTTATCATTAAAGGGACATTATCATCTGCGCAGATAAGTTAAATCGAAATCAGCAATAAATAAATATATAAACATGCATAACATATATCAGAAAAAATAGTTAATTATTAAACTGTTTCCTCGTTCGAAAGCGAGAAAATAGGGTCCAATTATTAAAATTCCAACGATGAGTCAAAAAATTGCTATATATTTTCCACGAACTTCCTCCGTTTTATTAAAATTAAGAAATGATGAACAATAAAATTGTATGTCGAAAAACGATAAAAATTATGCCTAAACAGAATTTCATGTCAGTACAAGTGTAAACAAATGAAAAATATATCATTGATATATCTAGTAATAGTATCTACATCTAGTAATAGTCGATAATGAATGTTTATCTGAATCGAAAGAATATAATTGTTATAGCCTATTGTATGAAGCCTGTAGGGTAAAATAGTATATTTTCGAACATGGTACAATACTGAATGAAATAAAATTTGAAGCCACTTTTCAAGGTTCAAATTTAGTTTTTTCCTGTTTGCTTTGGTATCCCCTAAAACCTTCTTACAATGAGATTAATATCAAACTTAAATCTTAAAATTAAATTTAGATCTTATTTCGTTCAAAATTGTACTATTTTAATCTATATTATAATTATTCTATATACAATTATTCTGATATTTCATTTTGTAAGTTGTATAAAATTAGCAAAATAATGTAAATATTCATCGACGTTATACAGGGGATATTTGAAAAGTCCCGGACCCCTTAAATATCTTGAAAAGTAAGCATTTTTTGAGAAAAATATTTCATACAAAAGTTGTATACTTTAAAATGGTCTGTTTACTGATCTTATCGATTTGACCTGTGGTACCAAAATCAGATCAAGAGAGGTCAAATCGATTTTTTTAAACGAAATATTCTATTTTTTATTTCAGAATCTAATAACTAGTGTCAAGAGCTTTTTAAAACACTATAATGAAGTTATTCTCCATTAAGTACTTTTCAAGTTATAAGACTTGAAAGTTACAGTACCGCCAGCATTAGCACTACCAAAGGTGTCTGACCGATGGCTAAAACCTTTTAAATGTTGTTCAGGATCGTGACTTGGATAACATTTGTCAAGAATAAGGTCATTGGAGGTTGTACCTCTTATTTTCATTTTTACGTAAAAATGAATTTTTAGTGCAAAAATAAGAAATATAATCTCCAATGGTTTTGATCTTAACAAATGTTATCCAGGATATATAGCTGAAGAACATTTAAGAGGTTTTAACCATCGGTTAGATACGTTGGGTAATGCTAATGTCGGCGGTATTGTAATTTCCAAGCTTTATAACTTGAAAAGTACTTAATGGAAAATAACTTTATTATAGTGTTTTGAAAAGCTCTAAACACTAGCTATTAGATTATAAAATAAAAAATAGGATGTTTCGTTTAAAAAAATCGATTTGATCAGTAAATAAACCATTTTAAACTATACAACTTTTGTATGAAACATTTTTCTCAGAAATGCTTACTTTTCAAGATATTTAAGGGGTCTGGAACTTTTCAAATACTCAGTATATCATGCTGTATGTACATATTTGATTTTCAAAACTATTTTCGTTCTCATGACTTTGTTGCAGGTATCTAAATTTTACAGTGTGTGTTATCGAAATATAATTAAAATTATTTTATTTTCTCCTAGAGAATGTATATACCTACATAAAATATCTAACTTAAGTACTTATATCTCTATTATTCTAAATAATATATAAAGAATAAAACTATAAAATTTCATGATTTCGAGAGGTATAATGTAATGACAGTATTTTTTATGTATATGAAGGAGATTTCAAGACTGAAGAATAACTCAATTATTTTTAATGAAACATCTGATTTTTAAAATAATATTTCTCTATAGTTATTTAGTTATTTTATATACAAGTATTAAGATAAGTTTAGCAAAAATCTATAAATTATAAAATATTTGATATATTTTATTCATATTTTGATACACGTATAAATAAAAATTATTATCAGTAATCTATTGATATACATTATTTGTATAAACTATACTATAATATGTTATAATGAAAAATAAAATATAACATAAAATATGTTATAATGAAAAAAGTCTTGTTGAATTAATTGAAATTCTAACAAAATCAAACAATAAGGTACAAATCAAATACTTATAGTTAAATTTATCAAAATTGATCATTCTAGTCGAGATAATCAGAAATTCGGTTACAATAGCTAAAAATCTCTGATTTACACGATTAGAATTCATTTTGAATGTATTTCTTGTTGGTACAATAAGAACATTTTTCTCAATGTTCCTCAATATAGAATTTTAGTTTTTAAACGATTTATTAATGATAACTACGAGAGAGAAAGAGAGAGAGAGAGAGAGAGTGGGGGGGGGGGAGGATTGCTGTTGTATACTTATTCAGAAAGCTTGATTCAATTGTTAACAAAATCGATATATTGTAGTATAACATAATATAGTAACAAGCAATAGCTAATATATCATTAATAGAATTATTATTTTATGAAATAAATAAGACTTTTATTTCACTATTTTTATGCAATAAAAAGATCGCGAGCAAAGATAACGCATTCAGGATTTTGGCGGGAAGAAATGTTTTTGGTAGAACTCCCATTTACCTACATAACATGGCTCTCTCATCGTATTTGTACCGACTCTCAATTGAGAGCTAGCGACTCTATATGGGAATGCCAGGAACTTGCGCGCAAAAGCTTTCGAGGTGAGATGCAACTATTTATTATCGGGGAAGAGGGAGAAAGATGAGAGTGTGTATAATAGTCTCTCCTTTCTCTAGCTATGTAATACGTTATACATATATGTATATAATCCACGCGATATAAACCGTGGTTTATGCTGCATCTCGAGTGCATCGTTATCTGCTCCGCCTCCACGATAATTTAATTGTTCGCCGGTGCTTGCAGAGCGACGTCATTTTCGCCAAGTTTGACTTATTACTTGCTCCGTATGCCTCTGCTCTTTCCGCATTAGACGCATAAATTATTATCGCCCGTTCGAACAGAGTTCAAACGTTTACACAACCTCAACGACACAACCATGTGTAATCGAATGACTTCATCACAGCTGCGCTACGTGTACATAAATTTATTGCATTGATTATTAATGAATTATCTCATTGTTTATTTCTGACAGTAATAATTGCATATAAGGTAAGTGACTCAATAAGTGAATGTGCTTAGCGATTGAAAAATCAACAATATATTTGTATTATTATGATATTTGTGTTATTAACAGCAAGAAAGAGAGGGAAAGAGAGAAAAAAATATAAACTAAAAAGAAATTAAATATTTTATTTCAAAATAAGTATTAAAAACATAATTTGTATTTTTTTTATTGTAAGAAATTGCAAATTAAATTAAAAAAATTTCAGTTCAGTCATTGAGCATTTACTTTATATAATTATATGCACATTCATTATCTATTTAATATGAATAACAAGTGTCTAAATAATTATGTGTTTAATTTCTTTTTGCAAAGGACCAATAACAATTATTATATAGATATGTATAAGCTTATTTCGAAGCATTTAGCTTTGACAAGAACAAAAATAATTTTTCTCACATTTCCAAACGTAGTTTTTCTATAGCCATTGACTCTATATATAATCCAATAAATTTTCCGCACGAGTGAAAATCCGCGCGCCGTAAGAAAGACACACTCTTTCGGTAATTGTGCAACGCGCCAAGCGGAGCGTGATTTACTTCGTATACGCCCAGGGTGATTTTATATGGCGGCTAACGGAAGATAATTTATTGACGTTGCAATATCCATCGGACCGAAGTTCGGAAACTTTATTTATACGTCGTGATATAGGGTGCGGTCCACTTGACGCTACAAATGCTTCGAAGCTTTTGACTGACCAATCGGAAGAAAGAATTTTACTAATTGACCAATCAAAAAATCCTTCAAAGCATTTGTATCATCAAGTCGGCCATAGCTTATAATGTTGTATTTGATTTGGGAGCCACTGTGTGTTGCTTGGGTTATACTTTCATCTTTTAGCTCTCTGTGTATTCGTCCATATTCCCCCTTTTTCTCCCCAACCCTGCAGCCCGCACCTCTTCACTCTTCTTCCCTCCCTCTCGTCCCAGAGTTCTTCCAATAGTAGTTTCCCTTCTACTCTCTCTCTCTCTCTCTCTCTCTCTCTCTCTCTCTCTCTCTCTCTCTCTCTCTCTCTCTCTACTGCCATCCTCCCTTTCGCTCTTTCCCCTCAACCCCTTTCTCGCTCTCCGTCTTTGTCTCATCTCGTCCTTCTCTCACCATTCCTCCTCAACCCCCGCGTATCCTCTTTCCCCATCCTATCACGCGCCTCATTCCGTCGTCCCCACTTATTCGCTCGCTGTGCTTCTCCCCCGACGTGTGTTTCTCTTCTCTTCCCCCTTGGCTCGCGACCGGCGCTAGCGATGGGCCCGATCCAATTCCCCGCGAGCTGTAATTTTCAATCGATTCACAAGCAGCTCTCGTCGTCGAAAGCCATCGACAGACATTAGAATAATCGCTGTCCGATCTAATAATTGAATCATGCTCGCATCACTTTTCGTTACTTCGCGTTAATTCCTTGCGCGACGTTGTTAAATAAAACTTCAAAGCATATTTTTCGTTTGAGAAACAGATAATGCCTTGGAAATTCTCTTTACTACGATGATATTACATTTACAAACTTGATCCTAATTTGTTGGTTAATAATTCTGCCAAAATTATTAATAATTCTTTAGAATTTATTTCTATTGTAAAAAATATAGCTGAAAATAAAAAATATAAAATTTTATATTTTATACTCCCTTCACATATTTTATACATTTCGATGTATCAATATTTAATATGTACATCAATATATATGTATATTCGATACATTTTATATTTAAATACATCAAATTTTATTACGAGACTAGCTTAAAAATATTTTATCCATGTTGATCATGTATTGGGTTGGAATAAAAGTTCGTAGTGCTACGAATTTCAAAATTCAAGCAGCTGTAACTTCGTTAAAAGTGAACGAAATTTGAATAAAAAAAGTTTTTAAAACTTAAAATATCTACTTTTAAAAGGTTATTACATCTTTTGAGTTTCTGTAAGTTTGGTAATTTTTATCTGTAGAAAACTACGAGCAGGATAAAAATGGCAATTAAATTATTTACAGATTTCGTATTAAGATCCTTCTATATATAAGATGTCGATGAGCATCAAAATTGTTAAATTACTTGTGATATTATTACTCCGACTTCGGTTTAGGGTTGTGTTTCAAGATCGACGAACAGTTAGCTTGAATTGGAAATTGTATAAATTCACAAAAAAGAAATATGATTAGAAACGAAGAACCATCTTGATCAAATATGGCTTTTTCTATTTACGCAAAAATGGAAATTTTTCTCCTCATTTTATGCCTTTTGTCAGGTGCCTAAACAAATTTGCAAAAATTGTCAATTTACTAACGTGAAATTTTTGAGTTTTCTCTACAAAATCGTTTTCTAAAAATGTTTCTAAAATTTTTGGTTCCGGAGTTATCGTGAATTAAATAAAAGGAGCATAATGTAATAGTGCTACAAACTTTTGTTCCAATCTAATATTTACATTATTTGAACATCACTTCGGAAATATTCCGTAAAATAGTAATTTTACAGTCGATTAAGCACACGAATCCATAATGGTGGAATTACTATAAGAAAGGCGCACAATGTATCTTACTAAAATTAGAACAATTCGCAGTAGGCTCTACTCTACGAAGCAATTTTGCAAGGGATTAATTCTACAGAAGAAAAGGTCGCGACCTCGGAGAGGTTAACCTTCCGTATCGAGATACCTCAATGGAAAAAAGTATCGGTACCGTTTGAATCACGCTTGATCCCATCGCTGCGTTCTACGCGTCCGCGCGTGTCAATTCGTCACTCTCTCTCTCTCTCTCTCGTCGCGAATATATTCAATATTGAAAATAAACTTTGCACGGGAGGACAGACGAAAAATTATGATTGAACATGAAATATATCACGAAATATATGTCGACATGAAATCAACCATGTCATAATGTATTCTTCCACTTAAACTGTCTTAAAATCTCCTGATATATTTTGTAAGCTTATCATCTTGAAATTTTGTAGAACCGATGCAAACATATTCTTATATTCTGTCACAGTTTTCATACTCTGAAATAGTTTTCATTAGATAGAATATTTCTTTTATGTTTTGAGAAGATCATTATTGAGATTGGCTCATATCAATCAGAAGAAAATTTTTTCGAAATTTTTAGTGAATTTATTATGGGCGATTTCCTAGGAGTGTTCGAATTTTGTCGGGAATTCCAAAGTTTACGAGACGGTTATTCTACTCGCCGAACATGATTTCGCTGATCGATTGTTTTTGTCCGCGTTCGCGGCGGCGTGGGCGCCAGCGACCGTGAGTTTTCGCCACAAGCACGGTGTAATTCAATTTTGAAGTTTGCAGAGTCGTGGATTTAACGGAAAACAGTATTGTTAACGGCATGCGAAACAAATGTATCGGTTTGAAGTTGGAGTACTTTGCCAAAAGTTGGTCTCAACGTGTGAAACTTGGCGATATTCATTCCGCATATCCGCATAAAAAAAAAAGGAAATTTATTGAGTGTTCTTATAGAATAGCAATTTTTTCATAAAATCTCTTGCTTTTCCGCGTAAAAGAGTTACTACGACAACGGTAATGAATTTCGATGAGACGCGAGACTGCGAGATTTCACTTTTCCGGCATGTATCCCCTTGATTTCCGCATTTCGCGCGAGAAGCGGGAGAGCGTGCGTAGACGCGTGTAGCATCGTCACGATTGTTCTACCGCGGTTGTAGCCGAATGCGATGAGACGAGGCGAGGCGAGGCGAGGCGAGGCGACGTGCCGGCTGCAGTTGAACCCTGCGGCGCGCGCCGCGGCACGGTGCACGCACACGGATACGCGGATACGCGGATGCTCGGATACTCATACGCGACAGCGACAGCGACAGCGACAGCGAATCCATGCACCGCACCGCGCCGCCCCGTGTGTCGAATCCGAGTGATAATGTATTCCGACGTTGCTACGGCGATTCGTACGAGTATGTGGCCTTAAATACACCGATAACCTAACCTGTCAATTCGGTACGCAATTTACACGTAAAAAAATAACATCTTTTTCTTCGCAATGAAAGGAAAAATTTTTTTTTTAATCTCAGCATAATCATTAAACTGTCAAAAGAAAATTAATGATTTATTGTACTTGTATAGTTTGAAAATCTGTTAAGTTTAGCTAAAAGTTAAAAGATGTAACAATAATATACGCGATCAATGTAGAGATATGTAGAAAAATCGAGAAAAATATATGCAATCGAACGATTGACGAAAATAGACTCAGCAATATGTTTTTTATTTTCGTTAATCGTTCGATCACACATTTTTCTACTTTTATCGCGGATATTATTGTTAAATTTATTTATCCTTTAGTCAAATTCAAACAACAGATAATTAAAGAAATATACATATAAGTACATACAATAAATTATCAGTTCCAAAAATTATTGATTATGTCATTCCGATTTATTCACGACAAATGAGATATCATTAATACTGAGTGGTATGAGACGTCACAAACGATATTTCGTATAACTGCTAGCATATACACTGAAGGCGGAGGGCTTAAGCCAAGGCTTGGGTGGGGCTAATTATCAATATGAGAAGAGCGGAATAGCGAAGAGCGAGCAGAGGGAGGCAAACTGCATCATTATAGGCTTTCAAAGGAAGCTAAAAAATTTAAAAGATACCGAGAGATTTACCTAGAGATTAAAGGAAATTTATACATTACAAGTAATTACAAAACTGATAAATGATCATTTATAAACGATGGAAATTAAAATATGTTATTTTAATATGTTTTACTTTGAGTATATTTAATTTGAGTATATATTTATGAACAATAGAGAGTATAGCTCTTCTCTTACTTGTAATTTGATATTTATCTTTCTTCCTTCTTAATAACAGATAGTAATAAATCCTTTATATTGAAAAAGACAATCTTTTAATTTCTAAATGATCTTTTGCATTATGCACGTAGTCGCTGAATATAATTTTACAAACGTATCTTATATCAAGATATAAATAAAGGTGAAGCATGTCCACCATATTATTAGCATAGCCACGAAAGTTTCTATCTGCGTAATATCATCTCGTATCCAGCACTTCTTTATCTCACGCCTCTCACCAAACTTCTTAAATGGGCTTTTGTAACTTAAATGAAAATAGATTTCAAGAGAGAAACGTGTTTCGAGTGAGAAAAGGAAAAGAGATAGGCATGTATACTGAGAAAATTTTAGTTTACATTTCAGCGTGACGGTAGAAAAGATGTTTTCGTATACAGTCGTTGTACGCGGTTGTAATTCTTATCGTTTTCGAGTTATCTAAAGCTAGTCATGTAAACACGAGGCATAAGAATATCATTAAAAAATAATAACCGATTAAAATTCACGTCAACCACATGCGACTACTGATAATAAATATATGCTCGCAAAACGCTATTGATTAGATAACGTTTTTGTATTTTTTAATTACGCTCCGATATCCGTTACAAACCGCATAAAATTCACTGTACAAATGACTAATTGTAAAATAACTGAAAAAGAAGAAAACAGATGAAGAATCAGAGTCCAGAATAAATCCGCGATACTGCAGTTGACATATTCGTCGAGCGTACATAACACATTCATACGCAGAACGGGATATGTAGCGTCTCGACGCAGTGGTGGTCAATGTCTTTATATAAACCCTGCAAAATCGAAAGTAATTGTGTGCCAAAAAATGTTTGAGAACATTCATTAAAAATGCGAGAACATCCATTTTGATGAAACTTGCGTGACGTGTCAGAAAATATACGCATTTCAATATATTTACAATAATAAAATATCAGAGTTGTTGCGAAACAGAAAAAAAAATTCCTTTTCCCCATTTTTCCTGACTATTTTGCCAAAAAGGAGCACTAAATAAAAATATTAAAGTTTTTTTTATGAACTACAATAAAAAATAAATGAAAAACACAATAAAAAATTTTTTTACTATTTTTTAAAAACATTTTTAAGACGAAAAGTTTCAATGTTGTGCTTTTGAAAGGAAAGAATTTATCTTTTCATCTATCTCTTCGATATCTTGAGAATTCTATCAAACATAATTTTTAATTTCTTCATTTTTAATTCCATCATTTCATCAAATAGCTTTAACAGAATTATTAGCAATTAGATAGAAAAAAAATCTCTGACTTTTCTTGTTTTTCCGTATTTTTTAATTTTCTAATTTTTCGTGGGATTCCTACTTTTTCCTAACTGTTAACCCTGAATATATAGGTATTTATGATTAAAAAAAACTAACAACCCTGAAAGAATTTATGAGAATTTAAAAGCAGATTGACAAAATGGGAAATTGCAAAGAATACAGAGAGAGATGATAGAATTTTTAAACATTTTCAGAATTTTTATTTTTATCATATTTTGAATTTGGATAGGTAGAATTATTACGTCGAATCGAATGGAAGCAAGAGACAAATAACATGTTCGGTGCAATGTATTTTTCGACAACATACGAGTACATGTTGAAAGTGTGCATGTGTTTATCTCCATCGCACGTTTGTTCTTTTAAAAGCTAACAATACGAGGCAAAATGTAAACCGAACACTTTTGCAATACGATCGCAACAATACCAGTATGATTTCAATGTGCCGCATAGAGACGAGCAAACACAATTAGAGATAATAATAAACCGTTGTCGAGAGCGAAATGCATTTGTCGCAAAATTAAAAAAATAAATGCGTTGACAGGATCGATAGAATTAATCAGAATCAACGCCAAGTAATATGAATCAGCGTTATTGAGAGCCGCTGGGAAGCATAAATCACTGTTAGATTAAACCCTGGAGCACGCAGTAGTAGATGGGCGAATGGTATGCTTTCAGGAAATATAGGGTGACCCAAAAGTTCCGATCTATACTTCATTGATCTGTGAGATAATCGCTATTAGCTGATGTCGAGTCAAATTGAGCGTCTATCAATTTATTTCATGAAATATTCTTTCAAATATTATTACAAATAATATTATTATAAAACAACAGTAAATAATTTACTTATTCGAGAGGTTTAAAAATGTTTTCTAAAATATTTTTATAAACGTCAATATTATAATTATGAATAAGTAATTTCACGCTAAATCAAATTAGATACGACTGATTGTTTTATGTGGCATCATGTGAGCTGATTAGATAAAGATTATTATTATCCTTATAAATATTAGATAAAGATAAAGAAAAGTATCTATCATCAATTGTTATATTTCCCTAGAACATTTTTATTAGAAATCTGCGTAAGTGAATCTGAAGTCGACATTTTGTTCGAAGGATAACTCGAAAGTAATTTATTAAACTTGTAGATTAATGATCGATTTTTCCTCATTACATAAAGCAATTGTTTTGTAATTTTTTTTCGTTCGTGCAGAACATATTCTTAAAATTGTAAAATTATTATTAAACGGGGCAATTAAAATCAGGCCAGCAATTAAATCGTGCGTAATAGAGATTTCTCGTCGTAGCAAAAGTCGAACCTTAATTCGAGAGCGATATAAACGGGTTTTTACACAATTCGACTATTCTGAATAAAAACAGAACTACCTTGGTATATCGTGCACGAGCTCGGGCTAAAAGGAATTTGATTATGCTCGATGGTTTACACACGGTGCTTCTGGATCGATGCAGCCTCGTGGCTCCCTCCTTCCCCCCCCCCTCCCCCTCTTCCTCTCTCACTCTCTCCCTCTCATCAGCCCCCTCTTCGTCTCCCGTCCGTTCCTCTCCTTTGCACCATTTGCCCTTTCGCCTTTTTCGTCCGTTGCATATTATATATAGCTCCAAGTATTGCCGTGTAGTATGCAAATATGCACACGGACGTGCACACAAAAATATTTGACCGTACTTCTTATTTTAATTTAAATTTATTATATCATGCCGTTTTTTCAGATAACATAGATATAACATCATTCTCGCTGGTGATCCGATAAACGTTAAATGGTAAATACGGTTTGTCAACGATGCGGCATGCCAACAAGATGACGTTGAGAGGAAAGTCGTTTCTTTCCTGAGACATGCATTTTAATATGCAGTACATATAAACTTCTCTATATCGTGTAATGTAAGGGATTAACCAAAAGTAACTCGAGATGTATTTCATTAAACTGGTAGGAAACGCTGGACGATTAAACATAATTGATTACAGTCCTTCGCCCTTATAAACCGAGCTTTATCGATTAATTCATATACGTAATGTCGCTTCGTAAAGGCCAGTTTATAGCATGCCATCAAATTATTAAAATCACACACGCACACACACACACACAGAGAGAGAGGAGGGGGGGGGGGGACATTTGCTAATAAGCTTTTGGAATGACAGGCTTGTGTCTCCGAAATTAATTAAATTAATATTTATCAGAATGTTATAAATGCTAATACGATGAGATGGAGATATGTATAGTGATCGATAATGAAATAAAATGTCGTTATTTGCGTCAAATTTTTTCATCTTTTATCGTAGACTATAATTAAAAACATGTAGTATTTCATTAATTAATGATAAAATTGTAGTACATGTCTGTAAAGTTCGTTCAATCTCTCTACTCATAGATGGAGTACCCAGTGCGACGATCGTTTCTTCCTGTATAAGTCGTGCCGAGAACTGCAATAACAGAAGGGTCGAGCAGTTGCTTCTTTAATTCAATAACCTCGTGAAACTGATACGAAACGTCCACATTGGAAAATTGCAGCAGCGCTCTCGGCGATCGATACTTGCGCAGCATTTCAGATTAAAACGGACAGCGATTTTTTTATACTCACTCAGTTAATTTAAACACATTTTGCAGAAATTACATTATACATAAAATTTATATATAATGTTTGAAAGAGCGATACAAAGAGAGAAATATATACATAAGACAAATATCGCTGTATTTATATATACATATTTTTTGGTGAACTCTTCGATGAATCACAAATGAAATATATTATAAAAAAATAACGCAGAGGTATTGAGATTTTATCATTCTGCAACATAAGCGCGCACGCATAATTACACGCACGCACACATATCTCTGAATATAAATTGTTATTGATGATCTCTTCGAGAAGAGTGGATTCGCGCGGCATTAGTTATTCAGGCGTAAATAAAAGACGATTTTATGGGAAGATTCCGTTTGAAAATAAATTTAGTCAAATATATCTTTGAATTTGCACTCCGGCGAAATGTCTGACTATATCAAATGCAAACGAGTATATTCAACTGCGCGCAGCGATTGTCGACCGTCGTCTTTCTGTTCCCTTCTTCGTTATAGATTGTCATAGTAACCATGGGATTTCTGAGAGCGAGTGAATTATCGTACTAACGCTTTAATTATCCGCATCAAAGTGTATTTTCATGCTAAAATACGTTTGTCTTGACAAGTATACAGATTAATTTAATTTAAAACATCGGATATAATTCCTTAATGCAATTTTTATACGGAAAGAACGTTTTTGTTAAAGCATTTAAAAATTTAAGATAATTTTATCGAAGTATCAAAATAATTTTGTACGAAACTCAAATATGACGAGGAATGCTGCAAAAAATTTTAACATTCTAGCAACCAGTTTGTCCTACGTAATTATTTGGATATAATTCAACAAAATTATTTTCAGATCTATGTCTAGCTAAATTTTTTGATATTTTATCAAAATCGTTCCATTAATTCATGTAAATGATAAATTTTGAATAAATTACAATTTAAATTTGTGCAAAAAGTGCAATTTTCCCTTTGGAAATAAATTAAAAATAAAATTGGATATATGTGAAATAAAAGCAGTACGAGATTTTTGAAAGGGAATATCTCGATAGACAGAGAAAAGTTCCTATAGAAAATTGCTGTGCAACTACAAAATGAGATTATTTGGCAGAAAAGATGAAAAAAAAATTATATGATTTCATATACTTGCTATTTTTTTTATTTTTATATAGTTATTGTATTTTTAATATGTGTGATAAATTTATACAATCTTGAAACATGCATTTCGTGCAACTTTGTCGTCGTTATTGGCGAGACTTGAAGTTATATACGCGCGAAGGCCTTGCCCGCAGCCGGATGAGAAAGCGTGTGGCAGTCGATGCACGTATATTTACCGATACACGCGTGTTAGTATTCACGCAAGGTCAAGATGATTCGTGCATCCGATTGATCATATTCTTTTACAGCTTTTGTTACCATCATATTCTGAAACGTCGTTTCAAGGACGAATCTATATACGCACGCAAAAATGTAATGATTTGCGCGACGTCTTTAAATGAGACTTTTCGGGTTATCTGTACTTTTCGATACGCGTTGCATCGTGTAACGAAACTTCACGCGAGATTAATATAATATATAATAAACCAGTATACGTATATCAAATCGGATGTAATTGTTTCGCCGATTGTAGAATCCATCTCATATACTCGGTAATCTCGACATTGTAAGGCCGCCCAGAACAAGTTTCGATGAGACGCTCGTAGGTATGTTCTTCATTTTCTTTCCGCGAACAAGTGCTGAGAATATTTTAATAAACGATATTGTATGACGGAAGATATAATGCGAAAAGAATTGGAGGCGTTAAGAATCAGTAGAACATACAGAACGACTTGAGAATAATATTTCTCATCTTGAAAGCAGAACTTTCTGACTTAAAAATACAATATATCCGAAAAGAATAGTTTTGCTGAAGTATCTAAAAATTTAACTGGACACACGTAGATCTGAAGATAAATTATATTAAACCATCAAAATATAATTATGTAGGGCAATCAAGCCAGAATATCAACATTTTTTTGCAGCATTGCTTGAATTTTCTACACAAATATTTTAGTGGATTAACAAAATTTCTTTCAGTTCGGTATCTTCTAATAGCTAAATTTTTATATTTCAACAAAATTCGTACGTCCATGTGTAGAATTTTTCTTGTGTTACCACATTTTGATTATTACTTCAATGTAAAATAAACATACAACTGATATGTTATTATTTTTGTAACATTTTGATGTGTTAGATTCATATCACCTTTCTAACTTAACAATTGCGTATGTCAATTAAAAATGGAATATTATTTTAAGTGATTTTAACACAATTGTTTCAATTAATCTATATATCTCAAAGTCAATTTAACATCTAAGAATTTTTTCATTCACATTATACGAACAAAAATGTTTGATTAACATTTTCTTACGAGTTACTGCAACTACTTTTCTATGTACTCTACTTATTTTACATGCTATTTTAAATCATCCCTAAAGTCAAAATAACAAATATAAATATAAAGTATTGTGCCAATTATTTAACATTACTAGTTTGTTAATAAATAACACAAGACGAATGAGTTACTTTAACTTAAAATTTAGAATGGATCTCCTGGGACATGTAAAAAATGTTAAAATTAACATTTTCTTTTTTACTGTGTAGTAGGTACTAATAATATCTAACATTTCTTATAATTATCACTGTTAAATAAAGAATTATGTAAATTATGCAAGGGTTATATATATGGGAGATATTTTATCTATGACAGTCGAATTATCTCGGCGACGAGCAATTTCATGAATATTTATGAAAACGTATGAAAGCGTTACGGGAACATGATGTATCTCGCTTGTTTCAATTTCCGCACATAAGATTATTATTTGTTTATATTAGAAATTACAATCATAATAAAAATTATGAAAAAATATACAGGGCGTTATCGCAATCAATGTTTGTTGACAAAATCGAGAGACACGAAACGCTCACTAATACTTGTAAGACTTTCCATTTCAGCTGTGTCTTTAGCAAGATATCTCTTTAGTAAAATAAATTGGTTAACGATCTCGCGTAAGATACATTACACACCTATGGCTATTACGGGAAAAGAAAAGTGAATAAACTAAAACAAATTTCTTGGCGTGAAAAGGTAACAAAAAAAGTTCTTTCCGAGGATACAATCATGCCGCTTATTTAAATTAAAAATCTTGTCCCCAGTTGAAACAATGCCCGACGTGACGCCATTACCGCAACTCGCCCTTTTCACCCGTATATATACGCGATAATCATCCCATTGTGAGCAATGCCGGAAACGGCGTAATGCCAGGATGTCTCGTCTCGATCTTCGAGGCAATTAAAAATGGTTCAGCGGCCACGACATTGCACGCGGAAAAGCGCAACGGACCGCGTGAGAACCACTTTGTTTCCTGTTTTAGATTCCACGAAAGGCGAATCGGCATGGCTCAATCGCTAATTGCGCACGGAAGTTTTGCTAATGAACTGATATGATAATGATAAGACTTTTTTTACTCGCGTCGGCGAGCTACGAAAATTGCCAATTTTTTAAATATAAATTTAATTTTTTTTAAGAAAATTAAATGGTATCTAACATTGTGTACGTGTGTATACATATAAAGAGATAATTGATAATAATAATTATATTGTAATTCTAATTGAAAACCTATATAGTCGGAAAATTTGTGTTGAAAATATTTATGTTACGTTTCACCTACACGTTCCATCTACATTTTTGTGTTAATTTAACATAAAATAAATATGTTAAGAAGTAACACACATATTATATAAATAAATATTATGTACAACAATAAAATGAATATTATATAAAAAATTAACACAAAAAAGTAACATTGAGATAATTATAAGCAAATTGTGGAAGTATATTTTCTGATAATAAATAAAATTACAGTTTATAATATGTTAAATTAACATATTTCGGTAAAATTAATGTTTGCGATTTGTTAACATATTTTATTTATTTCTCTTAGAATTCACGTTTTAAAATACATTATTTTTGTGTTAATTGTTTACTTATATCATATAACTTGTGTTATTTTAACACTAAGAAAAGTTGAACAGCAATTTAACTCAAAATATTCAAATATAATAATAACACAATCACACATCATGTTAAATTAACACTCGCGTATTATAAAATTTAAGAAAAATTTTAACAAAAACCGATTTTGATACAAACACAAAATGTTTTCTACTGTGTAGGAGAAAACTGGTGTAAATAAACGCAATGTAAAATATCTCGAATGTATAATAATCACATCCTATAGTGAAGCTTCGACGATTGTATGACCGGCGGACGCGTTTCGTTGTACGCCAATTAGGAAGCGGTTAATGAGCGTGGGAATTAATGAGGCTAATACTCAATCGGAATATCGGAGTAACGTGCTTCGAACGCGCAAGATGAGGAAAGTTCTTGTAGCGGCAGTGACCGAACCTTTACGTTCGCCATCAAGTTGAAAGCTATTCTATAAGTCTCAAACATAAGACTACATGCATAACGTGATGCAGTCATGCAACATTGGTGCAGTGCTATTCCTGCATCATGACTCGTTCCAGTGGTTCTCCATCGATTTTAAAACAAATTCGATTAATTCAATTCGCTTACATTTGTTTCGTGTATACATATACGTGTTGTGTACAGATATACGAAAAAAAAGATGTATAAGATTATTCAATATTTTTAAATATTTATTATTAATTTCAGATTGCGCGTGCGCGTGCGTTAGATATTTCTCTGATTTTATAAACATTTATAAGATAACCGGGGACCTAGTATGCCCTATCTAATATACGTTCTTCTCACTATTTATCGGTGAATTTAACAAACTGCAGTTGAGCAGTCTATTGAATTCACTGTAGTGAGTCGCACAGACTATCCGTCTGATTCGATTGCATTAGTTTATTACTCAGTTTGTTCATTCTATTTGTTCATATTGTTATTAAAATAAAATGCAGAATGTCGTGATCATGAACGATGTAATATTTCGTAAGTAATTGCGTTCTATAATGTCCATAGTTCATTTTATTGTAGTTTTGTGCTTATATTTTACAATAGTGTATTTGGTTTATGTTTTCGTCACAACGTTTTATTTATAACTAAAGAGAAAATTCTTTGTGAGATATGCATACTGAGTGCAGTATACGTATATGTAGATATATAGATTATTGTAACATTTTTTTTAATATTTTATTATTACAGATTTCATTTACATTAACTATCGTGGAAAAAGTGGATAAGTATAAATGTAATAAATAGATAAGTCAATTGTTTGCAAAATAGGTTTTTGTGTATTGTTACATGTCAATAAACTTAAAAAAGTAACATTTTATTTCCACTTTATTTCCCACATTTTTCAAAATTATTTTATGAGAAAGAGGAAAATATATACAATGTACTTAGGTCACATTGGATACATATGTACCCAGTATGGCCTAAATGCTGCTTTTCTTAAAATCTTCACTGCACTTATGTAAATATTTAATTTAGCGCGAGACACTATCGTGTCTCCTGAAAATGTCTTATATTTCTTTTTAATGTTCAGAAATGTTTTCTCTTTTGAATTTGACCATCAGTTTTCCATTTTAGACTCAACAAAAAATTAGACAAAAATTTTGTAAAACTCAGGCCACACATGGTCCGATTATCTCATAAAAATTTGAACAATACACGTAGAAAAGTTTTCATCGATAATAACGCGTCAACCGCAGGACGAAGGAGAAAATATTTTACCTAAATAAGGCGGAAGATCGCGTGCGTCAGTCCTTTGTAGCGATGTAAAAGTAATAAGCAAATTCTGGTTTGACTCGCCTCCCCTTTATCCTCGGTTACTTCATCCACCCTTTGAGCACACCTCGGACAATTCCTACTCCCCTCATACCGTACAAAGCGTGGCAAAAAGGGTCGCAAATTCGCATTAAAGTCGCTGTCGCGACTTCTTCCCGTCTTCCCTACATTTTCGAAGGATTCTCGTTAAACCAAGAATATATAAGGAAACAGGACGCAAAATGTGTGTGTGTGTGTGTGCGCGTCTGTAAATATTTACGTGTTGTATGTTATATATAATAAATTTATCTTGGAATTATTATATATACATGTATAAATTATTCAATATTGAATATATTATATACGTACTGAAGAATCCACGAATGTGATTTTAATTGATCATTTTGATATCAACGATATTATCGAAATTAACATCAATTCTGAAACGCCTCGTGTATTGCCATAATCACACAAATCAAATGTACACGATCATTATGTAAACGCTCTCGAGGAGTTATTTGCGTTATAATCGCAAATAGCGTTTTTAAACGCAATCGGAAATCGCAGAATCACGGCTTGAAATTACGCCGACCGGCCGGCCGGTCGGTGAAAGATAACCAACTGCACACATCGTCTTCAATTCTCGATTTCCCTGATAACAAGGGAAGCTGAACGTTAAGAAAATACACACATTGATGTAACGCACGTATATATTTATATGTATTACCATATATATGCATTATCGTTATTTCGGAAATGCGGCTCGACTGCTGCATCCCGAAAAATACTTTCGATGTATAATTTTATGTAAATGTTCTTAGTATATGCAAATATTTCAAAATTTTTTCAAATATTACTCGGGTGTTATTCAAGTATAATAGAAAGTATCTCGTATACAGAGGGAATATTCAGAAAATATTTCAGTAAGACATGTGTGGAAATTACGGTACAAAAGAAATCTACGCGACATCCTAAGAATACCTATCGGATGCCATAGGAAAAGTATGTATGTATATGTATATAAAAGTATATATATATATATAGGTAGACATGGCGGTGGTTATACGAGCAAAAATATTCTCGAGACATCTTGCACTATAATATGGGCTATTTCAGGGTTATTATTATGATTTCTGAACGAGAGACACGTCGACGAGAAACGTATCTCGCAGAGTTCCTTCCTCGTCGTGCGTGTGAGTCGAGCGACATATGCCGTGTTAAACATTACGGCGATCGCTCGTTGCACTTTGCATAAAGCGTTGCGCACTCGATTGTTTATAGTTCTATCTCATTATCAGTCAACGGACTGTCGTCGCCGCCGCCCGCGACGATATTTTGGAAGAGGAGCATCGGTGAAGCAGTCACCTACCGGCCTCGCGCCCCCGCTATCATTTTTCAAACGCTCCCGAGTTATTCTTTCACGACGTTGATTGATGACGGAGACGTGTTCGCATAAAAGATTCCACCGGCTGCTGCGCCATAGCGATGAAAGGGAAGATCTAAAGGATCTTTACTCGGCTATAAATTGCTAATGTTTTATTGCCGTAATATCGCGCGTTGATGGCAGAGAGAGAGAGAGAGAGAGAGAGAGAGAGAGAGGGAAAGGTGGAGGAAGGCGCTAAAGGTTCTTTAGACTGTTTCGATCCGATTATGCTGGCTAGTTAATATCACGCAGGGCCACTGTGGTGATACCGCACGACGAAATTCGGAAGCGATAGAAGCGACGAAGAAACCCAGTTGTTATATACTTGTTAGTTGTTGTTGCAGCGCGAGTGACTCGTTAAAGAGCTCGTCCGAGTGAAATAGCTTCAGCATAGCGCTTGTCGACTAACTCGTACAAAGCGTACCGTATTAAATACATATCTTTCTCTCCTAAATATCACCTCCATGAACAACTGGCTCAACGAGAAGCCAAAAGCGAGTTGCAAACGAACCTTGTGTTTCATATTAATTCAATAGTGCGTTACGTGACCGTATGTAATTTAAAATCAATACTAAAAACCAGTGCAGTTTAACTTTATTTTAAAAAAAGAATCCCATTAATAACGAATAAAGTAATATTGAATAATAAATTACATTATATTATTACGTTATACGTCGAAATAATTAAAATAGCATAAACTGTAATATCTCTTTTACAGAATAATACGCAATATCGGCTAATATTTTACTGACTATATAATTAATACACTGATTAATAATTCGTTAATGCTGTTACTATTATATTAATATTGTTGCTCCAAATTACCGAATCCGAGTACAAATCAATATTAAAAAAGAAAAAAATAAATAAATGTAGCGGCTATCGGAAATGTAGAAATTGACACTGTGCACCAATTACTAGCTGATAAATAATTCTCCACAACGGGAGAATTAATTCAAAAATATTGATATTACATTACTTCGTTAAGTATACATTTATAATTACTGTACGACAAAATATTTATGTATAATAAATATTCACTCATATATACCGCTAGTCTAGTAAACAAATCTGTGCAATAATTAAGATCGGTACGGTAATTAATTGTATCTATTCTTTGCAATATACATCATGTACATTACATTTTTTATGTATGTACAATATGCATATACATACATATATGTATATGTATGTAATAAAAGAGAAATAGACATTTAAATATTTGTGTGCGTGTATATTTGCAAATTAATTTATTATATTATTAAACATAATTGACCTCGCGTCGTGTCTAAACGCGATACAATCAAATAATGCATTCATCGACGTCAACATTATTAATTGAGTCGTTAATTATGTTACAGTGTTGTTGTTTGCATTACAATATTCCTTCGCAAGCGAGTACAGGGAATAATTTTTTGCTCTCTTATCGTTAAGTTATGCTCAATAATTATATGAAGAACACTGACTGTCGTGTGGACCGCTCATAAATTACAATATACCTAATATTCTTTCGCTCTTGCAAATATTCTAGACTAATATCCGGAGTAAATTCTAACTTAAGATTATTAAAACGTTCGTATATATTTAACTTTTCAAAAAAGTGAAAAAGTAAAATCTATTAATGACTTTCAAAGGAAAAATAGTCAAATTTCTGAATTATGTCCCCGGTAAAATCTACATTCCCGACATTCGATATCTTTGAACTACACGGAGAGAATTTTCTCTTAGAATTTAACCTGAAAATCATGATAATAGTGGGACAACATAGTATTTCAAAGAATTGTATATGAGTTTCTTTAATTTACTAATATGTGTCATAATAAGATATGTAATATATTTTATTAATTTTACTAAAGGGTATAGTAAAATTTCAACATTTTAAAATATGTTACGCAGTTTATGATTCTTTATTATTTTAAAAGAATAGATGCGCTAAGTAGTCACGAATATATAAAACAGCTTATACAATTTTTACCATACAGCATGATATTTTTAATCTGATTTAGTCGCTTATAATTTTACCATGTAACATAGTAATTGATCGACTGTAATCGATATTTATCGGTTATTTTCGTTGTCGAGTGTGTCTATAGCTACGCTAGAACTTACTTCTAAACATTTTACAACCTACATTATAATTTTTATACTACATCAGAAAGTCTCTTGTATATTTCAAAAAATCTATCGTTACTATGATAATATTTCATTATTGTCAAGTTGTCCCAAGCTTAATACCAAACATGATGAAATTTGTAATGAATTTTGCGGTAAAAAATAACGAAAAATTCTCTCCGTGTAGTGAATCAAAGTATTCTGCGATATAGTAGTTTTCGTAGCGAGTAAATCTCGCAAAGAAGAGCGAAGAGTAATTTCAAACGATGAATGCTAGCTGGCAGGCAGTATGGCTGTCAGCAGCTAAAATCTCGCGAGTATGGTATATAAGAAAGGCAAGGGAAAGGAATTTATACATCGATTTGAATATATGAGGGAAAAGGAGGGATAGTTAAGGAATTACTCCACGACGGCGGAAAACAACAAAGTTCGATGCCGAGAGAGAAATTTATTTTCCGAGGCAGCAAAGTAGCGTACGTTATGAGACGCGAATAAGCAACATTGTGAGAAACTTTCGGACGAGTGATTTGCCATCGCGCGCGAAGGGAGAATCGTTCTCTTTTTCGTCGACAGCGCGAATTTCGGAACCGAAGACCTTCCGAGATTATTCTGGTCATATTAAATTCTTCAGCGAGATAGGATTCTCGCGGCACGGTGCCGCACCGCGAAAGATATTGTTGAAATCCACCTCGCATATTCCGTACTTTATATGTAGCGTGCGTTCCTGATACGAGCTATTAAAATGGAAATTTAAAAGACGAGTGTGCACGTAATACCGTGAAAAATATTTTAATCGATATGGCAGTAATATAGTTTAAAGAAGAAACGTTATTCGTAATCGTTAATCGTAATAAACATTGGCACATAGAAATAAATTACACAACAACATAGAAAAAAAGACTATATATAATTCTTATTTTGAAATCTTTACTTTCACCCTAATATCTTTATTTTCGACATGTAAGGCTTGAAATAAAATTATTTCGCTATTCGTTAACTGACATAATTTGTTTACACGTAGAAATTTGATTTTATACATATAGTTACACCAAGAAAAATATATATTTTCATTATTTAATAATAATTTTCTTAATTTGAGAGGAAATAATATCGGATAGAAAATTACAATATCTTTAAATCAACAATTAGGATAGAATATTGTTGAAATTTGAGATTATCAAATTTATTAAAAAAGATTTTATATCGTTGGTTATATAGGAAACAATGATTGCGTTGAATAGAATATAATTGTTTTAAATGGAGAATACTTTTTTTTCTGTGAATAAATTAAATATAATAAAAGTACGTATTTGATTTTGAGGCATAACGGTGAAACTAGGTTACACTCTAGTCGATGCTGTTATTTACCATTGCGTACTAAGGAGGAAATTGCAAATTAATCAAATTAGTTAAGCGAATCAATCAAGTTACTCGTCATCACAGTACGAAATTTCACGAAACTTTACGAAATTTCACGATATTTCACTCCGCGTGCCACTCTTATATCTCCGCGCGAGTATAATTATGCAATTTTACTGGTATAAGAAATACGCTGGAGAGAGAGAGAGAGAGAGAGAGAGCGAAGTAGGTACACGCTGGCGCGTCAAGCAGCCGCATTTACATCTTTATACGCTGACGGGCATTAAAATTTGCGCATGTATGCAGGGTGATTTTAGTGTACCTGGCTACGTAGGTACACATTTCCGCAAAATTCGTCAGTTTCGTTCGCATAACAGTGAGCGTTTTAACATTTAACACGTTCTTCTCATTCAATTATATTATACTTCCTCTTTCATATTACATCTCCTGAATCCAACAATTTTCTCCACGGCGGCGCTCGACGTATGCGGATATTTAATGGAGGAGCGCAACTGACCTGGCACGCTGCCATATATAAGCAGCTTATCCAAGAGAATCTGTCGAATTAGGACTACATGACAAAGCTGTGCGGAAAAAAAAAAAAATTCTTTCTTTCGTTTGGAGCGTGACGAATGACGCGATGCGATGGGGCGAGTTCACTATAAGGTCATTGATTGACTATTAACCGAAGCTGCGACATCTGTTGCTGTGAAAACACTAGCAGCCAGCACTAACTTACCCCGCGCCTTTGTGAGAGAAGGCTAATCTATGAAATCGGCTAGATGTAACTCACACACGCGAGAGGACATTTGAGCGCGGTTACACTACCAATCCCGGTTAACCGTGAGTAACGCGACTCGTCTGTTCGTCTAATCTATTTTATAGCTAGAGCTATATTCCTACAGAGCGAATCGCGCTAACCGAGAATGGCTTATCCCTTCGCGGACAAATTTGCCGAAATGAGATTCAGTTAGATAGGTATCTATAGTTGGATCAGGTAAAATAATAATGTAATCGTGCAATAATCGAAATGAATATCCGTATCAAATACCGCGAATCCGCTCGAATCGCACGCGCATACGCGGTAAGCACGGTCAAGGGTGATGAATGACGGCCGATCGAATTTCAATGGAAATTGGAGAATTTTTGTCGCGACAGCGACAAACGTTATGCTTTCGAGAGCCTCGGTCGAAACACTGCAACCGCGCGTGAGGCGAGAGGAAAAAAGAATCAGCGGACGCGCGCTTACCAGTCCTTCAAAATGGTACAACAAAATTGGAAAATTGTATTGTATTTCAGAGAGCGCGGACGGGCAGGCGTCGAGCACGTTTACACGGACAAATATTTATATCGCGTTGACGGTTTTGTTTATAAATGGCAGCTTTTCCGTATCCGCGCCATATACCCTCCAAGCCGGTGGCAAAGGTAGGAATTGAGGTTTTTATATTAAAAAAAAATTTCTATTCTCTATATTTCATTCGCTGGTAACAAAACGTAAACGTAAATAAATCAAACGACGTGCGCACACGCGAAAGACTTTTATGTGCTTTAAATTGATTATAATGTGTGCGCTTTGCTTCGCGCATGATGAATAATGGATTTTTCATTTCGCGAACGTGAATCATTCTGAAACGCCTGTCATATCGACAATTTGTGTTCAATTAAGAGCCCGATATAAAACGAGCTAATTTCTTTCCTTAAAATAATAGCTTATTTTCCCAACGCGCACGGGATGTTCGAATATATATGCGCGTTATTACGAAATATTTCGTGATTCTCTCACCGGTAGTTTGTAAAGTCAGAGCAAACTCACGCGATTTCAAAGCAATACCGCCGTTATGGAGCCCGCGAGAGCTTGACGCCTTTTGAGCAGAGACCTTATTACAAATTACAGAGATTATCCGTTCAGATAGTAGACGGGAACAAAGTCGAAGGTAATTCTGATATCGCGCGATACGAGGTGCAGATTAATCATAAGGGACTTTGCCCTTCTATTCGTCGTGCCTGACGAGCAGTGCGGAGGCAGCCTTGCCCTCAACTCCGAGAGAACTCACGCATGCGCACACTTGTATGCTTTGATGCCTTCCCTTTCAATACACCGACCGCAATAAAAGCGATATATAATTGGACTGCGTTGCGGTAAAAACGAATTAACGCGTAGAATTAAAACAGAGAACAAAATTGCTTGCAAGTACAATTTTACATTTCGAGTTTAATTTATTCAAAACTACTATTTCGTAATAGCGATTTGGTAAGTAGCTTTCTGGAACATAGTAATTTAACTAACTAACTCATTAATTTGGTCGTTCCCAAAGGAGTGACTAAACAATGGCGTTCCTCAAAGTAAATTCTACCGGAATCTGATGCAACATGTGATCTAGCAATGTACACAGTGAAAAACATCTTGTATTTGTTAAAACCAGTCGATATGAACATTTTTTTACCCTACTCGACAAAATTAAAGGATCACTTGTTCCACTCTACAAAAATAGGCAAATATATATATTTCGAGATAGAATATAACTTCGTCAAAAATCATCGTATAAAGATTTTCAATAAAGCATTTTAAAGCTTGAAATCTCTACTTCTCAAACTTGTACTTAAAAAAACTATATTACTCATATTTCATAAACTTACACAAACAAAACAAAAATAAACGAAGATGCATCAGATCTCAAAATTTTTTACGAAATTTGCAAAATTCCACGGAGCCAAGTAAAAATTGTACACAAATGCGGTATACATCTTTCGAAAGAGTGAATCTTTACCTTCAATTTCTTTTTTTTATGAAGCTTCGTAAGATTTTTTTTCACCGAGTTATTCAATGTTGAAGCAAAAACGACCCCTTTTGCTCCGTGGAACTTCGCAAATTTCATAAACAATTTTGAGATCTGATGCATCTTCATTTATGTTTGTGCAACTTTATGAGTAATATGGTTTTTTAAAGTACAGGTTTGAAAAGTAGAGATTTCAAGCTTTAAAATGCTTTTTTAAAAATCTCGATATGATGATTTTTGACGAAGTTATTCTATCTCGAAATTTACCTATTTTTGCAGGGTGAAACAAGTGATCCTTTAATTTTGTTGAGTAGTGTACATTGAATTTTTAAAATGTATTCAAATGTTAATTTAACGTAATGTATTATTTGAATTTTACGTTAAATTTATATTCAATATTTCTTAGTATTAAAATAAAGCAATTTATAAATAAATCAACAAATAATATAAAAATGGTATATTTTAAAACGTAAATTCTACGATAAATAAAATATATGAATAAAATGTCAATTTAATAATTATAAATATAAATTCTAATAACATTTGTCGAAATATATTTCCACAATTTACGTCTAAATTGTTTAGTATTATATTTTTTGTATGTATTGTTATATATTTGTATTACCTTTCAGTATATTCATCTTGTATTAAAGACGAATGTATCACGTCTAAAAATGATACCAAAAATATAAAAATTTTATAGATTGTTCTACTGTTACGCCAGTGAGTGAATATTTAAGTAAAATTTGAACACAATCTCTCTTACTGGTTTAAAAGTTTTTTTAGTTTTTCATTTGTCTTGATTATTTTGTAAAATTTCATTATGTAATATCTACTTGTAAATTTGATGAGAAGTAACATTAAGAATTACGTCAAATTTTATACATATATTAACCCTTAGTACACATCTTAGTTTCGGGCACCCTTTTGGTCATACGTTCGGTCATTCGTATTCTGGATTAATTTTCATCATTTTTACAAGTATATACAAATTATTAAATGATTTTTACGTATATTTTGAACAGTATTTTAGAAAGTATTTGTACAGTTGTATATTCATAACAAATTGTAGATAAATTGTTATAACTATAATTGTAACATAACATTATAACATAAATATATATTACATATTTATTAGTTATAACATTTTTGTTTCAGAGTAAAATTCTGAAACAAAAATATTTAAAGAAAAAAATATGGTTCAATATCTTAAAATTGATATTCCAAACTACAAAAAAAAAAAACAATAGTTCAAGTGTCGGCCGTCCAAAAAATTTAGTTATTGAGAAACCTGAAAATTATGTTTTTTTAATATGCATGAATAGTTATAAATTGAAAATATAATACATTTTAAACAATGCATTTTATTATTGCTATTGTGTTAAAAAGCTTATAATTTATTACAATAAAGTTTTTTATAACGTTACAGACAACATAATATATAATATTACTAACAACATTTAGCACAAGGATACTAAAAATCGTGTTTATTAAGGGCTATGTTGTTTTAGGGTTAATTTTTTTTTTAATAATTCGCGAAATATTCCCGCAATACAACCGAGAATTAGTTGAAAATAAAGAAAAAAATAAAAATTTGTTAGTTATAAAAAATGTATACTCGGTATACATGTTGGGTCATTTGTGACTCAGAATGTAAGTGAACTTCGGAGTTATGCTAGTTAAAGGATACGCACGAAATAAGGCCGACAACGCGCAAAACTTGTTTTCTTATAGATGCCAAACTTTTTCTAGGAATAGAAAAGAGACCGGTATTTGACCAACTGCTCTTAGTATTTCAAAGAAAAGAGATGCGCAGAACACGAATTAGTAGAACTAAAAGTGTGTAATTTATTAAGAGTTAATAAAACAATAATAAAATATTTGCGCAAGTTTTTATTTGGGTCTACTTACTCGTTCAAAAATTAATTTAAAACTGCAGCAACATATAATCGTTTTGCGGCATAAACACATTGTTACTCATATTATTGTTTCTTGCAGTTGGTTTCAAAATGTATTTAATATCATGAAAATTTTTTGAATGATATTAGATCTATTTGCGTTGCTTAAAAATTCCCAAACATTTTAATATTTGAAACGTGATAAATGCATATTGTGACGTTGAAGAAAAATAAAGCTAAAAATATTAAATGCAAAAAGTACATGCAACGTAAGCAGATCTATTGGCTAATACCTATTACTCTTTTCTGACAGATTGTTTGACTGCGATACTTTTAGTTAATATTGTACAACCAAAAAATTGATACAAAAATTTGAGTAGACTGTTTGGAACACATGAAATGTGTTAAAAACACAAATTTGTCAACTGTGTATAAAATGACGTTTTACAAATATTTGGCAATATTGAGACTATGATTGAAGAAAGTGATTCGAATTGTACCGCAATGCTTGACAGTACGATATTTTTCTTTGTAAAGAAAAATTCTCATTTCCACCGGAATATTTCATTTTCGTTCTATTACAAACGTAATTGGAACGTTAATTTTAGAAATTTTAATTGTAAAATGTAATATTACGTCGTACAACGATGCGCGTGTTTTATCACACAATAAAGCTAACTCATTGCTTGATGAGAAAAGTTATATTTTGTTGGTAAAATGAGATTAATCTTAAAGATGATAACTCCGAGCGTTTAAGGAAATGGACTGATGCGAGATTAAAACGCGTCAAATCGTGCATTTTGTCACGCACGATCGAATTTGACGGTATAAACACACATCTGCTTGATTCGAGTAAGTATCTTTGATAACGTTATTCGAAATGTATTTTTAAACGTGTTTCGTGTGCACAGCCTCGCTGCGTCTATCAATGGACTGTTAACGAGTGTCGTTCCCTATTGCGGACGACATATGCTGACAAATGGGATAGACTCGCGATGGGAGATGTTAATATTGGCAGACGCGGAATTGGCGCTGTCCGATTTCACGAAGCAATCAGGCCGAGTGGCCACTGAAAAAAATCGTTATCGATCGAATCATCCGCGATCACCACCACCACCACCACCACCACCAGCATTATCGCAAATGTTATAAAAACCCTTGATACGCGTCCAGCGAAACTCGCCATTCCATCTGACGTTTATTGAACTCGCGGACGAGTTTTCCGCTATTCGATCCGATGGAATTAGTCATCGACGACACATCGTTAGACATCTTTAATGAAGCGCTCGATAAAACTATCACGAGCATAACCGACCACATTCCTCGAACGCTGCAAAATCCGTTGGTCGATCTGAGATTAATTAATTAAGCGTTACTAAATTTTCATGGAGATTGGAATCGTTATCGAGAAAAGGAATCGATAAAGGATACGTTGTAATCACTCGCCGGCAATATCGCGTGCCTCGACAAAGACGAGAAGAACTCGGGGACCGAAGTGGAGCATTTTTAACGAGTTTATTCGCGAAAAAGTAGCCGGATGGCTTAATTAAAGTCGCAGTGACTCCTGCACCGCGCCGAAGAAGAGACTGCAGGCAGGCTCACAGAATAGACACGAATTTTCCGAGATTCGTTACTTTATTCGTTACCTTTATTATACTCGCGTGCTGATTAGTAATTACGTAAGCGCGCGCGCACTCGAATGTATGTGTATATAGGAGGTGGGACTACTTAATGCGCAAACTGTGATCGATAGTCGTTAACATTAAGGTGACTACGTTACGAGCCTAACCGGGCCGCCTTAGCAGACAGGAATGATTTATGAGAAGCGTAAGAGACGGCGTATAAAATGCATTCAGCTCCATATAAATAGTGCAGCAAAGTTGCGACGGCATAACGAAGAAAAAGTGCCTTTAAGCGTGACCTTCGCGTCCTTTTATAAGAGAGAATGAACCACGCGCGCGCACGCACGTGGATAAATTTATATTTAATCGACTATTTAGCCTCGGGATAAGCACGAAAATATGTTACACCACATCTCGCAGTTATCTCCATAAAAAATAGCCCGAAGAATATTATTATGATTTTATCGCAATTACTTGGATCAAATTTCACGAATAAATATTTCAAAAATGTATAACACGGAGATAACTGCAGCGTTTTATTAACCCGAATAACGTCTAATTATAATACATTTTTCATACTTTTTTTTTATCATTTCTACTCTCTCATCGTGACTCGTGAGAGTAGAATATACATACCAGTTGTCATCATCACATTCGTCGTATATATCGCTGAACATTTTTTAGGTACTTTAGACACGTAGAGAGAAAACAGACGCAAATGAAATCAGATCGATGAAACTGGAGGCAAGGCGAAATTATTGCATCCGACTGTACTCGTTGCAAGTCGGCGCGGCGGCTGGCTTACCCTGCAGACTGTATCTTGAGAGAGAGAGAGAGAGGGGGGGGGCAAGAGGGGAGAGAGATACAAATTATTAAAGTTTTAATAACCGGCACGCCGTCACGCCGGCGAATAACATTGTCTTTGATTACGGGAATAGAATCACCATCGACTCGTCCGATTTAACGAAGTTTAACTTCATCGTCGTATTTCTAACGAGAAGTAGACAGTTTCAATTTGTCGAAAGAAGAAGAAAAAAAATCAACGCGGTCTCGAACGTCGGAAAAGTTCGAAATTCGAATTACGTGCGTAGGGCGAGTCGACTATTTATAACTTGCGCTAATTATAGCGTTATATACTAGCAAAGCCAGATAGCATAATTCGTTTATTCTTGTCGCAACGACATCGCGCCGACATTCGCCTTTAAACTTTTCACCGCCCGTCTATCGCGCGTCGTGCGAATTTAGTTGCATCGTGATCACATCAAAATTATAATAATCTATACACACGCGAGAGTAATTTAAATTAATTGACATCGCAATTTCTGTTATCGCTGCGGAAACTTCACGGATCGGTAAACTTGACGGGTTCGTTTCTTCACGGAGGATATTTTGCATTAATATTAAACCGATAAATAAATTGTAATCACAAAACATAATTGCTGATTCTAAAAGCTGAAAAAACTTAGTCGAATGGGATAGTTGGTACTTAAAAATTTAATTAGATACAAAACTGAAAATAATTTTGTTGGACCATCAAAATATTTATGTAGGTACCTACCACTCAGACTGATTGCTATAGAATATCAAAAATGTTATCATACTTGAGATTATATTACATAATTATATATTTAGATGGACCAATAAAATTATTTTCAGATCTGTATCTACACAGTAAAAAACATTGTGTATTTGTGTTGGAACGTTTTTGTTAACAGTTTATGTTGACAATATTTTTATTTTAGACCGTATATATGTGAGAAATACAATGAATACTAGAAATTTAAAATGCCTATTACGGGGTCGAAGCTGGATCTTCGTTGCTTAAATAATTCAATCTTGAATTACTAATATATACTATATATGTACTTGCATATATATACTATATTGTAATCTTTTTCAAACTGCGCGCCAAATTATTTTGCCGGACTAAATAAACGCAATAAAAACTACTCTAGCAATCGCGAATTAAATTGACAAGCAATTTAATAATTTGATGCTACCATCAAGCATCATATATTATAAAGATGTTAATATGTTAAAACTGTTAATAAATTTATTGCGAAAAATATTACCTCGGACTTGATAAATATTACCCGGATCTCTTGTACGTATTCCGTACGAGCGTCCTAAGCCATTAGACCACCGAGGCCATAGTAATATTCTTCGCAATAATCGGTACACTAAAGAAATGATTGCTTGTCAATTTAATTCGCGATTACTAGAGTAGTTTTAATTGCGTTTATTTAGCCCGGAAAAATAATTCGGCACGCAGTTTGTGTGAAAAAGACTACAATATGGTATATATGCAAGTACATATATAGTATATATTAGTAATTCAAGATTGAATTATTTAAGCAACGAAAATTCAGCTTTGACCGTAACAGGCATTTTAAATTTCTAGTTTATGTTGAATTTTTTAATAATATATTCGAATGTTTTAATTTAACATAATGTGATTGTTATTTAAAGATTTTGTGTTAAATTGAATATTCAATATTTTTTAGTGTCAAAATGATACTATTTATTAGTAAGGATGCACCGGATATCCGGTACTTTTTTACTATTCGAACGGATAGTCGGATATCATTAATATTCAGGAATATGTCCGGTTGAAATTTAATATTAAATTGTTAATTTTTTTCTTATGTGCAAATGTTCTAGAAATAAGTATGTACATTCATGATTCTATATTATCTTATACCTACATTGTTGCAAAATTACAATCTTTTTCTCTATAGGCTTTTTTTTTAAAAGACACTTTTTCGGAATTCGGTCGGGTATCCGAAAAATGTCAGATATCCGACTCGAAGAAATTGCCTTCTCGGATATCCTATAATTTATTAGTATGTGAACGAATAGCATAAAAATTAAGTGTTTTAAAACGTAAATTCTAAGACGAATGAATAAAATATGGGTTAATTTAACATATCATAAATGGTAATTTTACTGAAATAATATGCTTTCATAGTTTGTTTACAAACTGTATCAATATTATTTTTTTTGTATTTATTCTTTTATATTTATAATATTATGTGTAACCTTCTAACATATTCATCTTGTGTAAAATTAACCCAAAAATTTGAGTGGACCGTTTGGGATTTGCGATAAATATCAAATTCGACACATTTTTCCCAACACAAGTGTAGCTAAATTTTTAGATAAGTACTTGCACAAAACCGTTCTTTTCACCTTGGAAATTCAATATTGTTTACGGACTTTTTGATATATAAAAGCGAATAGAATATGTATTTGAATGCGATGTAAATATGGTTATCGTATCTTATCGAGACCGAGTTTACGGATAAAGCTGTATCGCGACGCAACATCTCTCTCGCTGCATAATCACCCGGTAGACGCCGCGCCGCGCCGGCGCGAGTGACAGAAGAAAAGGGTTAGCCGGCGGCGGCGCGGCGGCACGATTTGACCCGAATTGAGTTCACCGCGGTAACACCGTCCACGATTTCGTGTCAAACTTTTCCAAGACGTTCTATGTACATGGACGATTCTCATACACATATGTGCATCACCTAATGCTCCAACTATATAAATATTATGCTATCAATATCCCCGATATATCTTTTTCCTCTGCTGCTGTAAGAAAAGGAAGAGAGGTTCTCCTTCGATATAGAATTCGTCAGAACGACCATTTTCGTTAGATTTTTTTTCCATTGAGAAAATCCGTAGTATACGCGCCATGTATCTTTCGAGATGTATTATTATAGACTACGGAATAAAGATGTCTCTTTATGCATTGTTTAAGAATTGTAGATACTACTGTTCATCACAGATTTGAATATTTGTATGAAAATTGTGTATGAAGTAAAGCTAATTTATAGGATTACACAGAAATGAGATAAAAAATCTATAAGAGCTTCGCGTTTGACAAGGGAGAAAAAGTAATCGTTATTTTTAATAGCATCTTATAATAAAATTAAAAAGAACGCGCGTGCTTATTATTATATTTTTTAGTTTTATTCTATCCTTATTTACTCGACCGTATTTTTTGTAAACGTTATTTCAATGAAGTTTACTTTACAGCTTTTAACGAAATATAGTGTGATGAAATTTTTTCGACGAAAATCAATAGCGATATCAACACAGTGCGTTAGCCCAGAATTTTTTTTTAAATAAAAGGTTCCTCTTTGCAGCTGTAATCTTCGATTACAATTTTTAACGTCTGTTTATTAACAAAAGCCACGTTCAGTAACACGCTCCATTAGCTGGAAAATATAAATTTGCAAAATGTATGTATACTGTCCCGCGATCTGTATAATAACGCTTCATTAAGAATGCTGCTTGGAAATGGTCGTTTTCAGTGGAGAAGAGGGAGCAAACGGCACAATCCGTCCTTCTTTAAATTGAATGAGAGAGAGAGAGAGAGAGAGAGAGAGAGAGAGAGAGAATAAAAAAAGATACAAGCAAGATTTACAAGCGAACCCGGGCTCTTTAATGCTGCGTGGAGCGCTCTTTAAAGCCAAGTTCGATAGAAAGTTAAACTCGTCCAACAATGAAGACAAACTCCGCAATAGACTTCAAATTACTCGCAAAACCAAGTTATTTGTACAGCTAAAGCGTTTACGTTAAAGAAATACCGGCGCGGCGAGCACGCAACATGAAAGTGCAATATCCACTATGAGTGTTGGTTGGTATATGACGTCACGTAAATTATATTATTTTCTATTGTCTTTTTTAATTATATTATAAAATTCAACTTTCAATTCTTTTCGAGAGAGAAAACTTTATTCCCTCGGTGATTTTCGTGATGCTTGGGTTTTTATCAATTAGCCTGCGCGTTGAATAACCATTAAATAGCGACGAAAATTCATACGAGGGAGAAGGGAAGAAGAGAAGGACATTTGCTGACAAACTAGTAATTAGTAATAAATGCGCGCTGGATTACGGACTTAAATTAATTAAATGTGTATCGACCGGCGAGAAGATGCAAGATTCGCGCAACGTGTAACGTGGTCTGCGCTCTTTCACGGACTAAAGGGGACAAAGAGGAAGAGGGGACAGTCAACCTGCTCGTTGCAGCGGTTCTCATTCATCGCGTGCCGGCGAATTGCATTTTTCCTCTCATTGTGCGTCCGGTTACATAAGCGCAAGCCGTGGCCAATGAGTCGTAAAATTTCGCGAGAAAGTCTCGGTGAACAAACAGCGCTCAATGGCATTCCTCGAGCCTCTATCAGAGTCAATCATATCTACTGCTGCCAAATGTTAAATAACACAACGACAATTTAAGCATTATACATTCAATTTCAAGATCGTTTTAAACTTCGCCTATTTGCTGTTCATATCGGGGGAAAAAAAATAGCCCGCTATTCTGTAATACTCGTCGCGCGACACGTTCGTGCCCGGAATTAAGTTCTCGTGATTAATTACGCGACCGTTACTTATATATATATATACCGCGTTTCCATAAATACTTTCATCCATGTAAGTGCGAACCCTCTTGTGTGCTAGCGTTGTATTAAGCCGCGTGGAATTTATAACGCGCGACGCCCACGGCTTCATTTAAAATAAACTAACGGACGAGCGAATGCCTTCGTACGGAATATTCGTATTTTTCGTATTAATCTAATTCGACGTAGCTCTTTAGTTTCGTTCGGCGACTTTGCAATTTCAAAACGTCCATTTCAATTTTTTGCTCGACGACACGACAAATGCCAAAAAGAAAAGTGATAATCTATCACAGTTTTTATATAAAGAATTGCGTTCATTATTATTCGCGTTTGTTAAAAGTTCAACAACGACGCATCATTATCCTTGAACTATAAAACAATACTTAACGCGCTATCAGCGATCAGCGACAATAAAACCAACGGCCTTCGAGCTGTAAGTTAGGATTTCTGTTCAATTATCGCCTACGTGTTTCCTCGCATTCTCCAAGAAGATAATAGTATCGATTATCAGACAAAGTGGTGACCTTAAATCAAGTACTTCGTAAAAACGGAGAAAGCGGAACGCGCTTATGCGGCGCATATTCATTTTCATAAACTAAAAATATCTTGGGTGTGTTAATAAAATATATAATTGTCTCGTCGTCATACTGTTAAATAAATACTGCGTCATGTTCCAAAAATAAATTTGGATTGGAGTCGTCCGGAATATGTATTTGAATAAGATTAAAAAAGAGTACGATATATAAATTTCTTAAATGTGAAAACATTAATACTAATATAGCGTTATTATTATAATTAGAAACTTTCTACTTTATTAACGTTGGGTCGTCGCGAATGAAACATCACAGTTCGAAAGTTTCAGTTTTATGGAACACTAATTAAATGGCTTCTTCTGTGCAGACATAAATCAGATTACTGATGCTTTTAATTTAACAGATTTATAGACATATTTCTTGTCATATGTTTCGTGATATTATCTGATAATTCATACAAAAGCAATATTTTTTACGCAACAACAATCCGATAAATAAACGTCGAAGAAAATTATACGATTAGATTGAATTAACCGACTGTGAGCTGCACGGGTTCCCTTGTTATCGACTACGATGTACTAGATAGCTACGTATCCACAGTATAACTCAGAAATGTCGTTATATGTTATCGTCGACCACGACGACCCTGATATTAGCACATGAATTGCCAAGGCATCGTTGGAGAAATTGCCGTGATCAATTCTAACAGCGAACATATTTGGGTTTTAATCGATTGCGAACGTACTCTCGATTGCTGATCGATATTTTCGTCCGTGATACATTTGTTTTTCGGACTGTCAAACACCTTTTATATGTATATGTATTTTCATAATATTACGTATATCGATATTACTGAGCTGTCAATTACCGTTCAATGTGTAAAACAAAAAAAACCTGACACCGGGGCAGCAAGTTCCGCTGATCGATTCTTACTGTAGTGGATATCAATAATGAAATTTCATAGAACTTTTCTGCTGTGCGTTTTTTCTTTTGTAAAGAGATAGAAGAAAATAAATAATGATTTCGATATGATCTTTCCTGTAATTGAAAGTCTTTTCTATCGGTTTATTCAATCTTTCCTCTAATTGAATGGCTTTTCCATTGGTTTACTAGATGAAATAAATTGAATTAATATATATGGTGCAGCAATTAAAATTATTGTACAAACTAAATTATTAATTATTAATACGAGAGAAATAAAGTACAATTATAAAATGAAAGATTATCACTATCGAAAGATTATCATATTATTTAATTTTTAAACACTGTGAACTTTTTTGTTCATTGTATATTCTAATTGCATACATCATTACTTTCTAAAATTTTCAAAGTAAATCTCACTCTTAAAGATTGAAAATGGAGCTTCTCTTTTTCAAAACTGACTTAATTATCTCTCTTTAAAGTGAGATTCCACTCCAAAGATTTTAGAAAGTAATTTTATATACATACAATATATATAGGGTATCCCGACCTTTTTTGCCAATCACTTTTGTGTAGATAGAGTGGACTAAACTGAGTCGAAAAGTCTTCTACCATTTTGCAATTTTCGCAATAGTTAACAAGATATTAATTACTAAAAATTGCAAAATATTGGTCTGGAATAATTTTTTACTCAAATACTATCAACTTTACAGAAAAACTTGCAAGAGACAACAATTATTTATTTTCTTCTCATAAAGTTCTGAGAATTTTTTCAGAATTTTTTAACACCGTATTTTCTCATGTTGGTAAAAATAAGAAAATGCAGTACTAAAAAGTTGATAAAAAATTCTGAAAAAATTCTCATAACTTTATGAGAAAAAAATAAATAATTTTTGTCTTTTGCAGTTTTTCTGTAAAGTTGATAGTATTTGAATAAAAAATTATTCAAGACTAATATTTTGCAATTTTTAGTAATTAATATCTTGTTAACTATTGCGAAAATCGCAAAATGGTACAGGACTTTTCGACTCAGTTTAGTCCGCTCTATCTACACAAAAGTGATTGGCAAAAAAGGTCGGGACACCCTGTATATTGAATTAAGATAAAAATTCGTAGGGCTACAAACTTCAAAATTTAAACAGCAGTAACTTGCTTCGTTAAAAATGAACACAATTTAAATTATAAAATAGGGTTTTAAAGCTTATAAATCTTTACTTTCAAAAGGTCATTATATCTTTTGAGTTTCTGTGAATGTGGTAATTTTTATATATAAAAGAACTATACAAATTGGACAAAATGAGAAATTTTCTTCTCATTTTGTAGGCCTGTCACAAGCCAAAAAAATTTTCAACTTTCTAATCTAAAAGCTTGAAGTTTTCCCTACAAGGTTATTAAAAAAAATGTTTCTTAAATTTTTATTACTGAGTTATCGCGGATAAAATAAAAAAAAACGTATTTTAATTTTGATTGTTCATTCTCTATTAAAATTCATGGTGCAGTAATTAAAAAAACAGATTCTTATAAAGCTGAAACTTTATTTTATCAAACAGTATAATTGTCAAATTTTTTTTCAAATACATGACATGATAATGACATAATAAATAAGGTAACGCTATGAACTTTTATTTTAACCCAATGCAATATAAATACATAATAAAAATAATTTCTTTAAAAATTTTAAATATATCTACATAAAATATTATATTATATTAATTGTAAGATCTTATATTAAGTTAAAATCCTAATACATTCTAATACAGGATGTTTTATTCCACAATAAACATTATCTTCATTTATCAAATTTGTCGAGAAATTTGTCGTTATAAGACAATACGATAAAACTTCCGAATACTATATTTCTTTCTACGCAATTTTCCACAGTAACTCGACTCCAACAATCTTTAGGTAACTACGAGCAAATTATTTTGACCTCGGAAAAGGTTAAATAAACTATGAACAGTTAGAGGAACGTGAAAAAAGCGAATCATTTCTGAAGAAAAAAAATTGAAGACGGAAAAGAAAAAGATTTCAATATTTCAAAAGGCTTTGCTCTTGTTTTTTTGTATTCTCTCACAAGCTACATTTTATGTTTATCCTTTTCCATCGTTTAATCTTTTCATTATTGATGGTTTGTAATGCGGCATTTCCGTCTTGTGATTACATACAAGCGTAGCTGGTGTATGCAACAGCAATCGATGAACGTGAAACGTATCTGTTTGTGAGCCAAACGCGGACACGAATGATCGATAAGCAACTTCCCTTGCCCCCCGCTCCCTCCTCTCTCTCTCTCTCTCTCTCTCTCTCTCTCTCTCTCTCTCTCTCTCTCTCTCTCTCTCATGTTAAACCTGGAAATATCTATTTTCGTAAAAGAGATTATTGCTAGCGAGAATTTAAAGCTCATAAAATTTCTTCATCAAAAGAACTTTTTCAAGAATATCTCTAAAGTAAAGTCAGAAAGTAGAATGGATTTAATTTCAATTTCTTTTTCCATTTAAACACAGACTGAAAATCATATTTGATCTAAATTGTTCCTATTTTTAATTATTTTTTTAATATTGTGTTTGTAATATCCATGATGTAATATCTTTCAAAACATTCAAAACAATATACTTGACATTTGCATTTGCGCGTTCCGACCTTCTCACAAAGGCATAGAAAGCGACATGCGTTTCGGTTTCAGCGTAACGCAGATTTCACTTCATCGAGCTCGGTTGTCCGAGGTCATTTATACGAGAAGGTATTACGAGTGAACGAGGTCAGATAGGATCCGACATTGTAAGAAGGTTAAACAGATTTGAAATGTATTTTTTCGATAATCGTTTCGATAAGCTCGACAAATTTAATAGATAGTTTCGGAAAATTCTAAATACATACACACTGAAAAATTGTACATCCGTTTGAAGACAAAAAAACATTTTCCATTAACAAAAGTATCCAAGTTTTAACTTATCGGTTTTTGTCAATATTGACTACGGTCGACTCGATGCTACAAATATCTTGCATTTTTGATTGATCAAATAATAAAATTCTTTCTCCTAATTAGTCAATCAAAGCATTCGTAGCATCAAGTGGACTGCATCCATAATTTTATATATAATACAATTTAATTACAACAATAATTATATTGTGATACAATGCATCAAGGTAAAAAAAGACAATGTAACACAAAAAAATTACATAAAAAATATTACATAAAAGGAATGTCTAATAGATATATTTTTGAGATAATAAAAGGAAATGAATCCAAAAGTTTTTTAAGTCGATTATCTTTCGTTATCTAAAAAATGCTAATTTTTTACTTTTTTTTTAGCTCATCAGACATTCCTTTTATGTAATATTTTTTGTGCCACACTTTTACCTTGATACATTATATCACAATATAATTATTATTGTAATTAAACTGTTGTATGTATGTATAACGCTTGACAAGTTAAAAATTCGATGTATTGATTGCAGCCGTCGAGTATCGTTTACTGCCTCCAATATTTTTTGCGGTCGCTACATCACCGCGTAATTGGGAAACATGACTCATTAATGATATCCTCCGCATCGATACTGCGTCATTAACGTCAATTGCTCTCATGAGTCACATATTAGAATAATTCTTGCTCGTTAAGTAACAGAATAACTAAGACAATTATTTTATTCTCACATACGATTATTAATAACTAAGATAACTTTAATTTAATCCAAATTAATCAATAAATTAATGAGTAAATTGTAGCCGTGACAGCACATATGTAGTCAATCACTGCACATATGAAAACATAAAACGTAATACAAAAACGATGTAATAATGTAAATCCGAAAAAAAAACAAAAAAGATAAATTGGTTAATAAAATTACGCAATGCAATTCTTCGAGTATAATCGAGAAACGTTGGACGTTAAATTCTTAGAATGTACAAAGGTTTTAGAGAAAGAAATGAAGAAAACAAAAATAGAAAAAAAACAAAACGTGCGTACGATCGAATGACATGTATTGGTTAATGAGTA
Source organism: Trachymyrmex cornetzi (assembly GCF_001594075.2). Taxonomy (NCBI): domain Eukaryota; kingdom Metazoa; phylum Arthropoda; class Insecta; order Hymenoptera; family Formicidae; genus Trachymyrmex; species Trachymyrmex cornetzi. Next base: position 175,092 of record NW_017299883.1, on the reverse strand, counting down.
AACGAGAGACGAGGGAAGCGAGTGTGGTTTATTAAGAATTACTGTGATAAATAATCGCGTTGCGTGTGTGCATGAGTACGCGCGGAGTGGTCACCATCTCGAGGATTCGAGAATCGAGACGTTTATGCGTGCATGCACGCGTATGCGTGTGCGTGTGTGTATCGTGTGGTACCACCAATGCAGCAAAGCTCACTACATATGCAAATGAAATACTTTGAAGCTGAATGGAATTTCGATATCGCTCTAAGATTCTTATTTGCAGAAATGGACGAGAATTCGCGAATACTTGTCGCGAATAGTCAACGAACGAGATCGAACGATCTGAATTAATAGCAAATATAAATTTGCATTGAAGATGACAATTTTTGTAGGGATATCTTCGTACATAAGAGTTTGGAATGAGCAGCAATTTTGCAATTTAAAAGAGAAATATTATAAGATATTCCATTATCTCTCCTTATTGCGGAATAAGATTAACGTCTCTCAATTTATGGAATTGATCTTGTATTATTATATATTATCTTACAGGATATTCTCCACTATAATTATAAGGGCGCGTTGTATGTATAAAAAATACGCACGTATCTCTCTCTCTCTCTCTCCTTGCGGCCGTATTAATTAATCAAAGGTGGTCTCTCTCTTTCTGATCAGCGAATAATAGTAATATACATATAACGCGGTCGGCGCTTTCTGTTGTGAATTGCATTAACATTTTTACTGAATAACAAGTACTTTTCCCTCGTGATACCTTGTTAAACTTATCAACCGCTCAGCTGTAGTCCCGAGTTACATTTTGGTGGGCAATATCATATTACGACACACCTTTGCGGGTAACGAGAAATTTATAATTTATCTCGGCGACTACTAAACAGTTTTAACGACGTATCTCGTTGCAAGGATAGCATTGTACCCCACCCACTCCACTTCGGCAGTAATGAGTTTCAGGCGGCGAGTAGCAGTGTTTTCCAGCTCGTTTGCGAGGTCCGTATCTATAGTCTCTTTGCGGCGAAAAATCTCATGGGAAACTAAAAGGTGAGGGGATTCCCCTCATTCTCAAATAATATATATACCTATTTCTTATCGTTTCGAGAAACAATGCAAATGATAATTGATCGATTCATGTTATAACTGACATACATATAAAGTAAATAAAACAATATACGTTATAGTAAAAAAGGAAAAAAATAGAAATAAAAAATAAACAACAAATTTTTTCGTATAAAAGTGTGCCTTTGAGAAAAATAATTTTTTATTCAAATTTATTTTCTTTAAAACTATTCGATTTGGTATGACACATATAGGTATACAAAAATTTTCTCTTATTATAGCATTATATAATAAATATTCAAATGTGTACAGATATCTTGAAAGGAATATTTGTTATATAGGGTAACTCCGGTAAATACGCCGCGGAAGTTAGAAAAAATAGAAGGAGTGGGGGTAATTTTCTCGCAACCACTCTGTTACACGCCTTTATGTTATATTAGTATTGTGTTATAATTTCAGCTTCTTACTGTTAATATTAATGAAATTATTGTGAGTTGAATCAATTTGTCATTGTGTGTGTAACAAGTAGCATCATCACAAATTATAATCTACATAGAATGATTACTGTAAGGCGTGTAAAAGACATAGTGATTATTTCGCGATACATACGTGTGGAGGAATAGTAAAGCATGTCGTATAGCAAAATACAAGTGCTTTGCTTTCGTTTATTTAGTTCTTTGTTTAGTTTGATGAAACTCTTGCATTTGTGCCATATATCCCACCCATTATCTATATATAGCAAAAATGCAAGATTTCAGAAACTTTATTTTTCTGTGGGACTACATACGTAGTATATAAATTCACATAAGAATCATACAAGCATTAAGATCCAGCTAGACCGTGTAAAGGCTTTGATTTCTATAGTTT
>NW_017299883.1:165688-173087 GCF_001594075.2 Trachymyrmex cornetzi | reverse complement strand
CGGTAGTCTAAAGGCTCAGGACGCTCGCACGGATTGCAAGAGATCCGGGTTCGACTCCCGGCCGAGGTAATATTTTTCGCAATAAGAATTAATTATTTACAGTTTTTAATATGTTATTCATCATTATTAAGATCGTTTAGAAGATGCGAATAAGCATCAAAAAATAGTTAAAAATTGCTAGTCAATTTTAACTCGTGATATTACTGCGGTAGTTTAGTAGAGTTAGCGTTTCAAGACCGGAAATTTTTCGGCGCGCGTTTCTGTGGGACTACATACGTAGTATATAAATTCACATAAGAATCATACAAGCATTAAGATCCAGCTAGACCGTGTAAAGGCTTTGATTTCTATAGTTTGTGTTATCACATGTACGGTCCTATAATATATTATATTCTTTATTTTTTAATACGAAAACTAAATATTCCGGATTTCTAATATTTTTTTTATAGTAGTAGACAGTACAAAGTTTTTACTGATATAGTTCGTTTATTTTAAACATAGTAAATAATACTTAATAAATTAAGTTTTTGATAGGTGCGGCGTATATACCGGAGTTACCCTAAATATATGTATATATCTTGTGTGTGTGTGTGTGCTAGATTAATTGTAAGAACTATTATAATAGCGATTCATTACAGTATCATACGATCATCGCAACGATATTCGAGATTTCCGAGAACTCAAAACTAAATGAGGATAATGACGAAAGGAAAAAATAAGCATTACAAGGAAAGGATGCATCGATCGTAGCAGCCATCACGCTCTCGACCATCTTGCTGGCATATTGATTTCTACGCGTCTGACGTATAAAAATAATTGTCGAACTTAGCGAAAGTTCAATCTACGACTGCTGTTCCGCTCGAATAGTTCCGTCGAAGTGATCGTAAAGTCTCCCAATGCCCAATTCATGATTTCACATAGAGGAGCTTACGCAAGCGAACAGAGACGCGGGAAAAGTTTATAAATTTTCCAAAGCGACGAAAGTTTCCTCTCGACGAAAATACAAACATTGATGTTAAAGCAAGGATGGGGGGGGGGGGGGGGGAGAGAGAGAGGAGAGAGAGAGAGAGTTAATTCACATTTCAAAATACAAACTTTGGTTGGTAATCGTACATTTCTAAGTCTTAATAATTGCCAAGTTTGCATTATCGAGTGCGCTTTACAAATATAAGCTGTTTCATAAGCTGTTCCTTTACTCGTGAGTCACACACGCGATAGATTTTTAAAGGTAACCAATAAAAATAATAAAATAGAAATGAATACGTCTCTAATAAGGAATATCGTTACTTTCTTTGTGAAAGCCAATTTGCGACCAACCGTTGGCATTATTAATCGTCAATTTTCTCCACCCACACGGCGCGCTTCGTTTCATTCTGAGAATTTCCCCTTGTCCCATCTCTCTCTCTCTCTTTTCCAGCTTCATTATTTTAAGAATCTTACCTATTCCACCGCAATCAGGGGAAGAGACAAGACGATTTCCTGTTTTTCGATTTAAAAAAATGTGAATCTTACATTGCGCGTCGGGGTCATATCAACGAGTAAAGAAATCACAACGGCTAGATACCTATATCCGTAGGATGATCCGTGATATTTTTTATTCAACTAAAGAAGACTATAAACGAAAGAGAAAGAGGGAGAGAAAGAGAAAAAACGAGCTTAAGGCTTAAGCTTATAATCCGCAATCTTCCGTTAATCCATAATTTTATATGAAAATTCGTGCAAAATAAATCCGATAAATTTTCAACGTAAATACTACAATAAAAACTTTTACAACAACGGTTTTTATAAATTGGTTTTTTTACCTCGTAAATTCAACAAACATCTTTAAATGTTAGATATTCAGTAAAAACGCTTACGGAAATGCATATAAAAAAGAAATAATCGAGATTCTGTTTTATTATGTTTATCGTTTCGTTGATATCTGTTCTATATATCAAAACCGGTTTGTCACCTGCCTCGCTCCCCTCTGCTAAAAAATTAATGATATTATCTTATCTGTTGCTGCTACACTCCTGCATGACGTTGGAAAGAATTTTACACGATGATTCCTTCGTTGAGTCACGACGTATCGATGCTTCCGTTCTCGAAGTCGACGGAAAATTTATGTGGGAAGGCAGGTAATCACGAAAGTCTTGTAAATATTCTAAAAAAATTCGATTGAAAGAACTTACACGTATATCTTTTACGTGCATGTAAAACCTGTATTGGCATGAAAAAAAAAAACAAATATCGTATGCAGTGGAAAATACATTGCTAACATATTTCCGACATTTATGTACAGTAAATTGATAAAATCTTGTTCTCTCAGAGATAGATTTCTGATAACGAATAAACTATAAGATCGTTATGATAGAATATAAATATTAATACTAATTATAAAAATGGAGCTTCCAACCATAATTATTTTACCATTCAATTATAGTCACAATAAATATCAAACACTTTTCGATCAAATCAGGGTAGATATTATTAGATGATAAATGATACGCTAGTAACAGAAAAAGAGACCAAAAATATTATATAAATTTCATAAATATTGATAATTTTATCGTTTAGATAAAAGTTTCGCTTAAATATTTCCGAGAAATAAATTTCGCTTGAACATTTTGGATTTAACATTACTTAATTAAATTTAATAATAAATAACGCAAAATAAAACAATAGCGCTAATGCGTGTTTGTCGTAGCTTCGCTGCAATTTACTTGGTTTAGTGAAATATTCATTAAACAGAATGAAGTAATCTTTTTACGCGAACTATATAATTTGCAGTGGGAAAGTAAATTCAGCTTCCGCCTCGTGTAAAGCGAACTCGCTGCCACGATTTCATATTCCGAGGAAGGAAAGTATTTTGCATAATTTATTTTACTGCAACTTCTTTCCACCTTCTCCTCACTTCTCGAAGCACATCACCTTCTCTTAAAACTTGTCTGACTGTCTTCGCACACATAGTGCCCAAGACTTGAATTGAGTGTGTGTATATAAGAATCAATAATCTTCTTGTTTCTTAAACAGGATAACTGTTTTCTCGATATTGATATTCTGCCAATACTTGCTCTTGTTTGTTTACTCCACGTTTTTAAAAGCACGTCGCTTAATTTACAATTTGTTTAATTACACTCTCATTCTCCATATAGTATACGGGCAACTTATTTACTTATATTTTTGTTGTATAATTGGATCTCGAAATCGGGATTAATCCATTAAATTTCTTCATTATCAAAAGCAAAACTTTGATTTGTGATTAAGTGTTGGTGAAACTCTCATTTATTCCAAGTACCTGAATTTTACTCATTATCACGATAATCGTTTTTCTGAAATACATTTCTGAATGCAATAATTATTATTATTGATATCCATCAGCGAATAATTTCTTACTCATCGTTTGTGTTTCGATATTAAATCTTTACAAAGCTGTTTTGCCCATGGCGATATCTATTATATATATATACTTTGTTTTTTCTTTTACGTTTGCCGATCGATCGCGGACAGAGGTTCTCAAATACGGCGAATGAACATTTATGAACCCTTCCGCGCGAATTGTCTCAATTTCGTGACCCAACGATAACGTGTAATTACGCAAAATTACGCACTCTATGCGCATTGTCAACGGCATTTATGCCGCACGAAATCACGTTTGGCTCGAACGAGCCAGAGACAGATCGGGGGGCCGTTAATTAACGCGAGATTAACGAAAGGTTATTAGTCACAATAGCAATAATTAATGCGAACGGAGAGCCCCCGCACAGTCGGCATCGCGGCTTTGATGGGTGACGGTGGAAGCAACGTTAGAAGCGTCGAGCGCTGTCGAGGACAAATGAGGAAATTTTGCTTTTCGATTGTATATACTATATACCTACACAGTAATACAGATATGAGAATAACATTAATATACATATAACGCTCATGACGCTCTCATATATGTACGTATATCAAATCGTACGTATATAAATCAGTGCGCCCGCCGTCTCTGTGCGCGTCGTTATTTATTCCGCGCGAACAAACTCGCTCCGAGATCGAGTTAGCGTTTGACAAGTTTAATTACGAAGAGTACCTACCTCTCCCCGCGGCACGTGCCGCGGATATAAAGTCCTAGATTTTTCATTTAAATCTGCCAAGCGAAATAATTAGCGGAAATGGAAATTATCTCGAAGTCGGGTTAATGGATTGATTCTAACAGTCGGGAGGTGCCGAGTGCCGACTGTTTGCTGTCACACGGAGGAACGATATTTATAGACATTATATCGCGTCAAGATACATGTACGTATATTATAGGCCTATGTCCGAGATTCCTCTCGGCCATGAATCTCGGGTCACGCGATTTAGAATCAGTTTCGTTGTTCTGGTTGTTCACGAGCAGGCGTGAGAAAAGCAACGAGTTTTGCCGCCGAGTGACGCGGCGCGGCACGCGTACGTGCGTGTTGTAAACTTCGCGCCGGATAAAAGTATGCAAATTGCAACGAGGAACCGCTCGGCACGTGCTCGGCTTAAGCGACGACGCGTAAAACCGCGCGCTACCAGCATTTCGTTCTCTGCCTTTAACTAACTAATTTTATCCCTGATCTGATAGAGACCTATCGCCGTCATTTTCCGTCGACTCGTGTTTTGTAGTTGTTTTTTACGAACGATATACCACGTTATATGACATAACGCGTACTTTGGAACGATATTTAAATATGACACTGCAAACTAGACTGCTAAGCACTTAGAACATAAGATAATGGCGTCTAATATGACCTACTTGCTTTGTAAATAGTTTCAGGGAAAATAGTTAAATCTTCACTGTACCAAACAAATATTGAAAATGAAAATCTCATACTTTCAATTAACCCTTACCGTACCATCTACAATTTGGTGCCTCATCCGTACCAACCAGGGTCACTAGAATCTCTTCGTTTTTTCACCTCTTCAAAATAATTCAAAAAATTTCTAAAAATTCACCAACATACTTCCAACTTTCTAGAATAAATATTGACTTTTCATTTTGGAAAATAGTAAAATGTAGTATAATTTATAATTGCCGAAAGATTCGTAAGTTGGGAAAAAATGGCATTTGATTTAAAAAATTGTAACTTTTCATAATAAACGAATATAAAAAAATCACTCCAGGGTTTTGTAGTTTACATATGAAGTTATGAACAAAAAAATACTAGAACTTCGAATTCTACAAAAAGTTGAATTATTTGAACATGAGTAATTTCCAGTAAGGGACATATAGAAAAAATCGAGTTAAAATACGCATTTTTTTTATTGTGTTGTAAAATAATGTATTTTTTCATTTAAAAAAATGTAAATTTTAATACACATTTAGATAAATATGTAAAGAAAAGCGTGACTCGCCTCTTCAGTTTGATCTATTTTGTCTAAAAAATAAATAATTCTTTTAGAAAAAAAAATTTTTAATGAAAACAAACATTCAGACATTAATTTAGAGTGAAAATAGAATACTTATAATGATTTTGACACTATTTTTATTTTCACAAAAAAGCTAACATCGTATACTCACAAGGGTCACCAGTGTCTCACGTTGCCTTAAACTGCACGTCAGTCATAGGCAGATTGACGACCGGGGTCGCACTACCGCGCACAGATCCCCCCCACCCATCACAAACTTTTTTTACGCGGCAATAACAAACACCGGGTTGACCGAGCTTGCGAGAATCTTGCACGAACAGGAATCGCTCGGTCACTAGTTACCCATATTAGTACGGTAAGGGTTAATGTTCAGAAATGTTTCCTATTTTGAATTTAATCATCAGTTTTCAATACTGAATTCAGCAAAAATTGCAACGCTTTGTACATAGATAGAACATATTGGATAAAGTTATCTTATAAGCTATATATGAAAGCGCCATACACTGAAAAAAAAATTATTAAATCTATTAAATATACACTTCTTTGAATAGTCTTAAGTAAATATCTACTTTACAGTAAATATTTACTCAATAAATAAAAAGATAGGTAAATTAAATTAATAATTCTTGTACCAAATAAATATATGTATACATTAAGTAAATATTTACTTGGAACTATTCGAACAAATATTTATTAAAATGTAATGTTTTTTTTCAGTATATTCTAATCTGAATAACGTAGTAAAAGTGTCTCCAACATCTGTTCTTGTCTATTTCAAATTTGTTTATACGCTTGTGCTAGATAATAATTGCGTACACTTAAATATTAAAAGATCAAAAATTAATTCCTTCACTTATATAAATAACATTTTATTTTTAACTTTTATGTATATTTAAAAATGTATTGTATATTATTTTAATACACACAACATATTGTAGTTAAAAAAATAATCACATGTATCAATCCATTTCTATGGTTAAATTACATAATATCAAAGTAAATAATGTTCATATTAATATATGTATTTTGTAAACGGAGGAAAGGAGGTGATATGGAATAAATGGGAGGTTATGGAATAACTTGTATAGTTTACGCTGCATTTTGAAAATTACTTCTTCATAGTCTGCTTATAATGTAGCCACTGGTCGTCAGTGTTTACTGCATGTACCTATTGTCATCAAAGCTGCATTTCAGTTTTTGCAGATAGCATACAGTTTTACGGGTTTGTACTTTCTACGTAATTTTGAGAAGTATGTTGGTATTAATTTTGTAATTTTAGTGTAGCTTGAGACCTTAAATATATGTAGCTTTTGAATGATTGAATTGAATTTGGTTACAAAATGTGTGCATGTGTGCTACCCTAGATTGATGATATAAAAATACAGGGTGTTTCACTCCTGAGATGCGCAATGGATGACTAAAAAAATTAGACCAAAATGTTAAGAAGCCAATAATAGAGCCGCTATTAGAAATGTACCATCAATAAGAAATTTGCCTTAATATTACATTCGATCGTATTGTGCGCAATGAATCACCTTGTATTCTTACATCATAGTTAGATGATAGTTATTTAATACTTTGATGAAATAGTTTCAATTAAATGTTTTGTTAATATAAATAGGTATAAAAAAATTTGATAACATTACTAAATAGTTTAACCCTACACGGAGAGAATTTTTCGTTATTTTTTACCGCAAAATTTATTACAAATTTCATCATGTTTGGTAATAAGCTTAGGACAACTTGACAATAATGAAATATTATCAGTAACGATAGATTTTTTGAAATATACAAGAGACTTTTTATAAATGATGTAGTAAAAATTATAATGCAGATTGTAAAGTGTTTTGAAGTAAGTTCTAGCGTAGCTAGAGACACACTCGACAACGAAAATAACCGATAAATATCGATTACAGTCGACCAATTACTATGTTACATGGTAAAATTATAAGCGGCTAAATCAGATTAAAAATATCATGCTGTATGGTAAAAATTGTATAAGCTATTTTATATATTCATGACTACTTAGCATCTATTCTTTTAAAAT
>NW_017299883.1:150778-165389 GCF_001594075.2 Trachymyrmex cornetzi | reverse complement strand
AAATGGAACGATCGGCAAATCGAACGATCGTGTGGGATCTCCTTGATCGCTGTAGGCGACGATACTGGAGGTACAGCGATCGATCACGGATGAGAGTAGGTGGAGTCGCGACTTCGTTGCTCAACAAGAGTCGATGTCCTCGAGAGTTATCGCGATAAGAAAGGCCATCCTAAGGACACGCCTGGCTCCGGGAGAAGGAACTCTATAACGATCGACATCGACCCTCTTGGTACGCGCTCTTTACGCACTCTTGATACGATGACAAGAGAAAGAGAAATAAAAAGAGAGAGAAAGGTGGTGGAGGGAGAGAGAGAGAGAGAGAGAGAGAGAGAGAGAGAGAGAGAGAGAGAGAGAGAGAGAGAGAGAGCACTCAGATTGCGTTCCCCCTTTCATACGTGTTAGTCCTCGATATTCTTGCGTCTGGCATATGGCAGTGCTTAATCTATTTATATTATGGCCGGTGTTCATAGTCCGTTCTTATTTCAAGATCGTCTTAAGTAATATCTTAAGATGCTAATAACGGCCCTCTGGTTGGTTCGTAACATTTTTTAAGATTATACTTAAAATGGTCTTGAATATAAGAATCGATTATGAATACCGCCTTATGTCTAGGCGCGCCGCCAACCCCACTGTATACGCTGCCTTTTTCCAATTAATTGCGTTCAGCAGATCGTTTATTTTGCAACTGTTGCAAGTTTTCGCACTGATTGGATTATACTTTTAGATCTAGAGGTATGATTCTATTTCAGCAGATAATCACAAAACGGTTGCAAAACTTGTGTTCCGTTGAATGCAGCCAATCAGAGATTTTTTAAATGTAAAAATTTGTTAAAGAGTCAATATTTTCGGAAATGTCGAAGTCGAGACGAGAATTAATTTTCCAATATTTTTTTGAGACGAGACAATATTTTTAAAAATATCGTTTTGTCTCGTCTTAGTGCATACCGATGTGAATCTGGCGGCCAACTTTATCAAAAATAAAAATTAGTGCATTACTAATAAAGTTAGATGGCTATTACATTAGTTATTGCCAAATTGTATGATAAATGTAATCAAATGAATTGGCAAATTTAAACTAAAATATGTTAGTAATAAATACTGAATAATATTAAACATTAAGATAAATGTCTTAGTAGCTGGATATTTAAGCGTAAGTTGTCACCAATAATATAATTTATAATATCAGAAAAGTTTGTAATATAAATATTTGTATTCATTTGAAAACTTAAGACTCTCTTACGCAAGGAAAAACTATTTGAACCCACTTCCTATAATAATTATTAATTGAAATATTTAAATAATAGAGTGCGTCAACATACCAATGACTGGATAGCCAAAATTAGGTTATGGCCCGATGTCTGGACGTAACCCTGCAGAGTTTGCAAGAAATTGTTTTTATAATTTTTGACAAAAAATACATTCAAAGAAAAAAGTCGTATCATTGACTATAAATTTGTAGTGAAATAGCGAACTCAATTATATATACATATATATACATATATTATTAAAAATTCTAATAAGAGTATTCATTTTCTCTCTCAGTGTAAGATATTATTAATATAAAGATCAATTTGAATTTTTTAGTTGTCTTTTGTCATTAAATATTAATTTAAAAAATGAATTTGTTAACGATTTGCCATTACTTTGCCAAATCATAGACGTAAGTTTCTTTAATAAATTTTTTTAATACAAAAATATTTTATTTTATTTAGTTTGCTTTACCAATTAATTATCAAGTATAGGAGTTTTTTTTTACAATAACTACTATCTTCATTTGTTAAAATGAATAATAAATATTTTATTTTTCAATGTTGTCGGATACTGAGATGTGTCCAGCCATTGGGACATCTCCTTGCTAAATCAAAATTTATCAAATATCAAATAATTTTAGTTTTAGTTATTTGATTTAAAGTATATTATCAAATCGTCTGGTCATATAATTACTATATAATTTGACAACAATTATCAAATAATTTCATTGAAAATTATTAACAATTTGGTAACACTTAGAGACAAAGACATAGTGTTGGTAGTTATCTATAGATAACAACTTGTCTGAGCTTCGATCATAGACTTGGTTACATGTATATACATAGAGCTTGACATGCGAGAAATGACACTAATGCTTGCAGTCCTATAGATTATAAGAATGTCCCGACAGATGTATTTATAGAATATTTTTAAGCTCTCATTTGCATCGAATAATCTGATAACTAGCTCAAATCAATTGTAAAATCAATTATAAAATTCTCTTTGTACAATGTATGGCAATAGTTATAAAATATTCGATTAATATTATCAGATAATTTGATTTTAACTATCAAATTATTTAATTGGATCAACTAAACGCTAACTCTACTTTTCTAAATATTTAGTAATTATTTAAATATCAAACGGTTGGTTACTCTATTATTGTATTTGATAATATATATACTTACTAAATATATTACATCAATACGCTAAACAAAATACATTTGATAGCTACAATATTATCAAACTTTTTCTCAGTGACTATATGTATATTAATTGATAATATTGCCCCCTCCTATTCCATAACCTATTCTGTAACTTTTCCTTTTTATTTTTTTTGTAAATTATGTTCGTTCTACATTCCCGAAGAACTTCTACCAGCTATAGCATAATTGATATCACTCTAGCTAACAAACTTATATCAAAAGTAGTTATCTCACATGAATATTTTATTGAAATAACTCTACTGAGTTATTTCAATAAAATTGTATTCCAATGGTATTCCATATAATTTCCTCCCTTTCTCTAATAAACTAAATTTAGGTCAAATTTAATACATTTCTTGAGTTAAATTGTTTAATTCCGTTGTTTTATTAACGAGTTAAATTAACGACGTATTGAGTAGGAACAGTGGCGACCTATATAAATTATTAAAAATAACTCAAAGGAGGGGTAGGTTATATAATTTGATATTATACAGGAACTTACAATTAATGTACATTTGCCTAACTTTACGCGAGAGAGATGTATATATTTATAATATTCGAATTTAAAACTTATCAAAACTTGTAGACTATATAATCGATCGATGCATGCGCAACACAGTAAAACAAACAGAGACAAGAACAGATATACTTACGTTAAAAACAGCGCCAATCAGCACTTTCAGTATAGGTATGCTCTAAACATGATCGTGTTTTGATTGACCGCGCTATAGATCGATCATGTTGAAAAATTCATTTGAAAAGGGGACAAAAAATTCGTCGATTTTTCGGTAGTTATAAAATGATCTTGCCGTCATTTGTCATCTCTTTAATTAATCCACCGATTGTAATTGTCTTGTCAATAATTTAATTAACTATTGTCCTTTATCACGACGTTACTTCGATTAATGTTATGAATACAAAATAATTATTTGGCTGATAAATTAGTCTCTCTTCTGTAATCAAACTGATATCGCGCGCGCGAGAGAGAAAACAATTATTAATCTCTCATTTACGTTGAAGCGCTGGAATTGATAACGTGATGTAGTCATACGGCCAATATCATAAGCAATTCAAAACAACGATGAATACCAAAATTGTCGATAGCGATGAGAAATTCCTTAATCAATATATCCCATAAATTTACATTTTTCTTATTCATAATTCTATTCTGTTTGCATAATGAAAACCGAGTGTATCGAAATGCAACAAAGTCAATTATCGGCCGACACCTGCAGTTTATGCATCAGCCGTCAATGCCGTTTATTTTGTCTATCAACGCGAATAAATTTAAAAATCGCTTTAAACAGAGAGAGAACTATGATTACGGTGGGTCATAAAGAGGGGAGAGAGAAGGAGGAGGCAAGGGTGTCCGTGCTATTCTACTACAAGCGTCGTGTGTCCCCGTTTGAGGTCACGTTTGATATTCTAATTGACTTGCTTTGCATATAAAAGGACATTCGGCCGACGCGAAACGAACTTTAATTACGTTGCGAGTTTGCGTTTGCATCGTTAGATACCGTGCCGTAATACCAGGCGGAAAATAATCTTGAATAGTAGGAAAACTTCATGGAGCCCGGCGCGTTGTCTTTAATCCGTCGCCTTAGTAGAGATAATCTCGAACTCTAAACGAGATATAATATAAAACTATATGAAAAGCTTGTTAGTTAAGTTACGTTGTTCAATAACAACATCGACAATGTAAATTTATAAATTTTCGATTACCGAATGCAGCTCATTAAACAAATTCTGATCAACTTCGATACTAAAGAAAGCTCAAGTAAATATACATACATATGTGTAGAATACATATAGTGAGTACACAAAGTATTCGTACACAGGGAAAATACACTGAGAAAAATGTCGGAAATTTATCGGATAGTTCTAAAATTTTATCGGATAGTCTTATAAATCCGATCAAAATCAATCGAAAATATCTGTTTGTTACTTTTTGAACGGATAAAGCCTATCCGTATATAGTCGAGAATTTAGCTTCTAAGATCATAAGCACGATTACTTTCGTGAATTACTTTTCTATTTTATATTAGGACAGAATGTATCCATTGTTAATAAATTGCAAATTAATGTTTATCTTCTATAAATAAGGTTTTTTTCTTATAAAAATCTTCTCAGTACAAATACTTTCTGCATTCATTGTAGATAATATATACTTCTATTGCAGCGTTTCAAATGTCTAAAAAAGTAATGAAAAATGAATTTAGATTAATGAAAATAATGAAAATAATAAATAATATATCGTACGATCTAAGGGAGCATAAAATAATGCACTTAGGTGCATCAAAGCATGCGGTATATAACTTGTTTTATCCTACAGCCGCATTCTTCCTCATCTAATGTTACAAAAATAAGTCTTATATGCGAGAAGGGGGTATTCTCCGTGGAAACGCCCATTGACTGCAACGTTACACAATTATCCGCACCTGTCGCGAGTGCTCTGGGTAACCGGACGTTTACATAAAACAGACTTCTGAATAAAAATGATCCGACGTAAAAGCACGATAAGGGAAACGCAACAGAAAATACATATATACGTGTCGCCGTGACTCGTCTATAATTTTGTTTTGCGCACCGCCCTGGAGAAATCATTCTGAAATTACATTTCACTCGCAAATTGCTCTATCCTATTTTCCGCATTTCCCGAAGGCCGCGCGTATCCTTTATCGTTCTCTTTCTATCCATCGCGCATTAATACACGCACTGCATCGCGAATGAAACAAAGGAGAGAAGTCGATAGAGTATACGATATTATTCACATATTAGCCAAACGAAGCATACTAATTCATCATTATTAAGTCAGTTAAGATAATCACAATACGATTTCTATTCAAACGTTGAGAACGAGACATTTCGCGAGACGATTAATATCCAAACATGCGATGTGTATCGCACTTGTAATGATCTTTCTATCCGTCCGTGTCAAAATTTCAGATTTTCGAGGTGGAAAAAGATTCTCATCGTACAAAGAGAAAAAACAAGAGAGAGATGTATTAAAGGAGACTAAGCACGAAACGACGACGGTGGGAAATTCGACGAAATCGTACAAGCATGGAACCGCAAAAAGAGAAGCTGTCGTTGGAGTTACGAGGATGAGAAAGTGAGGATCAGAAGGGGGATGAGACCGTAGTAAGAGAGAAAACGGAGAAATCTATCTCGATGTGAAAAGCTTGTACGAGGATGTGACATTCAATCGAGTTCAAAGATTATTCTCAAAATAAATATTCGATCTTTCAAGGATGTTCCATTACTTATTATTAGTTAGTGGTTAGTTTGTGGCGACAAAGCGTCGTGTTTCAAATGTATAAAATATACGTATATTAATACAAAATAAAGATAAAGTAGAATAATTAAATAGGTATAAGAAGACATAAGGAGAGAGAGAGAGAGAGAGAGAGCAAGAAAATCGTATTTCTTAAAAATTGAGACAAATTATCAATAATGTTATAAATATTTGAATTATGATTTATAACAATTTATATTTAATGTTGAAAAAAAATGTTTTAAATAAAGATTTATATTATAAAGTTTATTACGAATTTCGCATCCAAACTGCTCAAACATGAGAAATTTTGCTATTTATATACAATTTTTTGTTCTATAATAATTTTTGTATTTTATATGCAATTTATGTTCTGTCACAATTTTTCGTTGTACGCTATTGGATTTTCTCCACGCGACTTCTTTATTTTACGATCGTAACAGATAGCAAATGAAAAATAAAGCAAGGTATTCCGCTGATTCAAAAAGATATTTCATGATCATTGTTGCGAATACTATTAATAAAAGAAATGAAGAGAAAAGAAAAATAAAAAAATTGCAGAGAGAGAGAGAGAGAATGACGAATAAAATGGACAAACAAACGGGCAACTAGCAGAGCGAGCATGCACATGTACCAAATTGAATCTCGGGATGTATTCCGTAAATAAATAAAAGCCCCTCGAGTGGCAACAAAGCTATGACGGGCGGGAGGAGGATGAGAGCGAAGGAGGGCGGGAATTTACGGGGTCGTTAGATGTCCCGCTCGTGTGCGTGTCATGTGCGTGTGCGCGAGTGTATACGCGTGCGCGGAAACGCACGCGTAGTATTTATACCTCTTTCGCTGTGTATGAATGGCGATCGTGGGGACGCTCGTGCTCGTGCTCGTACTCGTACTCGTACGTACACACGCGGAACATAAGGATGAATAAACGGCGCGTAAAGCCCTGATTACACGAGGCGGAAAAGAGTTCCGTCTGCTTTTCTTACATGAGAAAAAAGCAGGGGAAAAGGGGAGAGGGGAGAGAGGAGAGAGGAGAAGAGATGAGGATAATCTTTCGCGCGTGCTGCACGTGACGCACGTGACGCGGAATCGCATGATCGGCACCGTGCGGTATGAGCAACTTGGCACGTCGCAGAGGCCGGAGTCTTGATATCATCCTAGAATCACGGATCTGTGCGGGATCGGATGCGCGGTCGCCGTTAAATCTTTCTCTTCGCAGAGTCGTCGTAGATTAATCTTTCATATGCAGTCCGAGCCTTTTTTCAAGTGAAATTTCACTCTCAAATTTTTCCGAAATAAAGAGGAGGTTGTTCGCTTCCTAAAATTTCTTGTATATCTATTTGGCAAAGAGAAATATTGAAAACACTGAATTTTTTCACATTTGTTAAAAGCCTGGAAAAGTAAAAAAACTTGGGTTGGACAAAACCCAGATTGCAGACGGAGGGAGTAAAAATACGATTGTAAATGGAGAATTATTTTTTGGAACTGAGAGACGATGGGTTTATTGGACCCACTCAAATATAAATCCCTTGTTAAAAATATCAAGTGATTCAATTTTTTTTATGTAAAATTTCTAAAGAACCTTGCACCGCAATCTTATGGAAATTGGCTTTCTAGTCGAATTGGCTAAATTTTGGATATGTTGAATTTTTGTCATTCTAAACAAATGGAACCAACCTTATGACTACACTGTTAGAAATGTAACCACGAGCCTCCTTTACATGTAAATGAAGCTCGTGGTTATGAATGAAATTAAAAGTAATGAATGATTTAACTGAAAATTAAGTTACAGTAGTTACTTAAATGTAATGAACGTGTACATTAAATTTATAATATTTAATGTACTTTTCATAAAATTTTATAAAAAATACATTAAATTTCATAAATTTTCATGAAAAATACATTAAATTTCATGTACATGTACACAAATATACTTTTCAGTTAAATACATTAAATTTAATGTAATATCATGAAATTAAGTTCAAATCGTGTAACTTAAAAGTATATTAAATTTCATGACATTTTTAACAGTGTAGTCTTCTTATGACTAGTTTTTACGCTACACTAGAAGGTTCATTCTTAAAACATTGGATTTTCGTTTGTTATTGTACGACGGGTTGGTCACTAGCGATTATAGTGTATAAAAATTACCCTTGATATGGATTACCTTTAAATTACCTCGGATTACTTCAGATTACCTAATATTACCTCAAATTATTCCAGATTATCAAATACTATCTCATATGTTACCCAAGATTACCTTAGAGTATTTAAAATTACGTCATATTTTCTGAGATTACCCGAAATTTTTCCAAATTTGGTCATACAAGATTACCCTATACGAGTGCATAAAGTATTATTTCTTCAAATCACTCTAGAATATCTTTATAGATGACTATGATAAGTATCTTCGATTTTAGATGTTCATTGCCTAAGAAAAAAATGCAATTTTACAAAACAAACATATTTATTGTATATAGCAATACAAAAATATAAAAACTTCGTCAACAGAATATGTATTGTATGTATAGATAGTGACAAGTTCGATTACTCGTAATGTTTGAGATTTTTTTAATACTAACAAAATAATATCCAATTGAATATAAATATTAAAGCTGTATTAGATGTACAGTTCCTGCATAGAAAATTAAATTTAGAAGTATGTTTAATATTTATATTTCAAATAAACTATAATATATACACATGAAAGTTGTGTGAATAAGATTATATTTTTGTTTAATAACACATTTTTGTAATTTATTTATTTCATTTGTTATTTTTATTGTTAAAAATTGAAATTTAAAAAATGATGAAGAAATCTACATTTTTCTTTTATTAGGTGTTAAACTTAATTTCTGCTGTTTTTCGTCTCCAAAATGGATTTGTTTCGAAGGGAAGATGAATGAATACCTCAATCAAAGTAATTTCCTCCATTTTCTACTTTATTACTGATTAATAATACTTTATTAATAATACTTTGATTAAGATATTTCACTTCGAAACAAATCAATTTTGGAGACGAAAAACGGCAGGAATTAAGTTTAACACCTAATATAAGTACTTTAAATATTCAAAATAATTTTTGCAAAGTTTTATTGCGATTCACTGATTAGTTACAAAGATATAGAACAGATAAATATTTTGTTCGTTTACTGGACAACTAGTGCATGCAACGCAATGTATTAACTCTACGTAAATAATCTTGAATACATAATGTATTTATATTAAAAAGTTGAGATTTTTATGATTTATTTTTTTTGTAATATATTTCCATCTATTTTTACGCGAGCACAGATTAAAAAAATACTACTATTTATTAAAATTTATGACTATTTATGACTATTTATTAAAATTTATGACTCACGTAGTAAACCGTCACCAAATTTGTCGTATTATTTTTAAACGTGATTTAGAATAATCCGTAATTTTTTCATAATTTTGTTATCGTTTTGAAAATATGTATAAAACATCCTTTTCCTTTTAATATGTATTTTATAAAATAAAAAATATTAAAAAATACATCATTAGTAACACAGACTCTTTGTTAAATGATATCATAACTTAGTATTAAATTAAAAATTTTGCGATTAAGTTAAATATAGGTTAATAAAAAGATACATTTGCGAAATAAATATCTAAAAACTTTTATGTGTATGTACTTAAATATTATTAAAGTCCTAATGCAACTAAAACGGTTAAAAAAAAATTTTTTTGAATTGGTTTATAATCAGTTTTCTATCAGATTGAGAAATAGTTAAAGGATTAACAGCCTGCATATTAATAGAGCCATAAAATATATATATCTATTCTCAACTACTTCAAAATTACCTTGGATTAGTCAAAATTTCGTTTGGATTGCTATTGAATTACCTAGCCTTTGTACCTACAACAACTACCTCAGTGACCAACCTCTCGTATCGATATTATATAATTATTGAAAGGTATATAATATTATAGGTATATACATGTATATATTTATGTATGCATGTATATTCATGTACATACCAGATGTATGTATATGAATATGTAACCGATTTTAAACGACGATTCCAAAAACGTCTCTTAAAAAGAGCATTAGAGAAAAATGTTTTAGATGAAAGTAGAATGGTTTCGAGGGGAGTGTGTATTTTGATCACGTCGGTTTTTTTTCTAGGTGAAGGTGCCAAAAAGATATAAAGGTCCTTCACTTTTTTAAATTAGTGTTTCATCAAGACAAGATTTCTTGTCTTGAAGAGCATTTCTTGTCTTGTCTTGATTTTCGAGATAAGAATTTTCGTTCTTCTTGTCTTGCCATTTCTGGCGTTGTATTTCTTGTCTTGAATTCAAGAATCTTGAATTTCTTGATTTTTTAAGTAGGGCCCTGTAGCTCTTTGGCTACATTTACACCGTAGCTGCGCTTAGTCCGCGATCTATACGATAGGTGTCTTTGTTTAACTTACAGGATAAAGAAGGACATCTATTGTATAGGTCGCGGCCTAAATGCACGGTATAATCGTAGCCACTGACATCTATTGTATGGGCCACGGCCTAAATGCACGGTGTAAACCAAGAAGACTAGAACCAGGAGAGTCAACTCGGTGTAAAAGTGGTAGTGGGGGTGAGGCAAAAAGTGGCGACGGATGACTTCCCCCACTCTTGCGCTTCATTAGTCCTCTCTGTCCCTCTATATAATCGTCGCTCTGTCGCTTTATAATCGTCGCTCTGTTGCTCTTATATCGAACTTTCACACAATGCGCAGTGCTACTGCACATCGTGTGAATAGCCGCGGACGTTTTTTGACTCACCCCCACCACGGGAGTTGACTCTCCTGGTTCTAGGCCCAGTTCCACAACTCACGATTAACTCTTAACCGAATTTCCAATTCAAGAATTGGAAAGAGACAATGAATAAGTTAAACCTCGGTTAAGAGTTAACCGTGAATTGTGGAACTGGGCCCTAGTCTTCTTGGTGTAAACGAAGCCACTGACATCTATTGTATGGGCAGTGGCTTAAGGGCTGCCGCACACACCTTCCGTAACAATAACCATAAGACATACCGTAAGAATCAGCCAATCAGAATTACGAGTTCAAAAGAATTTTCGACTGTGATTGGCTAATTCTTACGGTACGTCTTATGTGGTTATTGTTACGGAAGGTGTGTGCGGTAGCCCTAAATGCAGGGTGTAAACATAGCCTTTCACTACGTCGTGTGGTCGCGTTCTGCCCTCGTAAGCGTTCTGCCCAAGGATGCCAATTCGAGGATGGTTTAGGACATTGCGATCATCAGTCGGCGGTCTAGTGCGACCAGTAGCTACACATCTAAGCATGAGTCATATATGTGTCACATAAATTTTTTATTTTTAAAAGAAGAGGATCGCGATCAAAGAAATTACTGGAAGAAAGAGCTTACACAGTATTATGCAATTCCTCGAGTTGACGAAAACATCGACATTTTGGATTGGTGATAAATTCATGAAAAATCTTTCCCAAACCTCTCCAGGATGGCTAAAGATTTTTTAGCCACAATAACAACATCGGTTCCAGCGGAGAGACTGAATTCGAAAGCTTCTCTGATAATAAGAAAACATAGGAATAAATTGAATTGCCGAGTCGGCTCATAGTTTACTATGTTTAAATTCATGATTTAAAAGTGTGCCTATAATGTCCATTATGCACAAATCTATTAATAAAGATTAAAAATATTTCTCAAATTGTCATTTTTAATATCATGATGTTACTGCCAAATGTTTCAGATTATTAGATTCCTGAGATTATTAGATATAATAATAACTATTATTCTATTTATTATTATTATAATTACTATATATTATAATAAATACAATTGGAAATGTTGAAACCTAACTTATGCAAAACTTTTCGAATCAGAAATAAAATATTAAAACATTAAAATAATAAAATATTAAAAATAAAAACGGTTACTGAAATTCAAGAAATTTCTTGATTTCTTGTCAAGAAATCTTGGTCTTGATAACAATTTCTTGTCTTGACTTGAAATCAATTTTCATTTTCTTGTCTTGGTCTTGTCTTGATTCAAGACAAGATCAAGACAAGATGTCTTGAATTTCTTGATCTTGATGAAACACTAATTTTAATGAAATTATATCATTTTTTTTTATACAATATGATTCCTCTAATTATTCTATTGTCTATTTAAAATGCAATGTTTAAGAGATATTTATGAAGTCGACATTTTAAATGGGACACTTGGTATTTACATGAATCTACCACGCACGCACGTACGCACACACGCACGCACGCACGCACGCACGCACGCACGCACGCACGCACGCGCGCGTACACATATATATACCTAATATATCATTTTCAATAATGATATAATATCAATAATAAAGGAATTATTAATAACAAACCTACTTTTTTAAAAACTTTTAGAACGTGTAGCGCAAAAATTGGTTATAGGAGGAGGTATTATACGTCTTATAAGTTAGCGGAACAAAGTGAGTAGAATCAATTCTAAAATTTTTATTTGTTGCTCATTTGTTGCTAAAAAGTTGTCAAAGAAAAAAATTTGTTGCTCTGTCGGTTTTTTTGTTAAATAATGTTCCGCTAAAAAATTAAGTTAGTGGAACAATATATATACATATAATAAAGCCGATCTACGTAAAAATAACGTAGGAATTTGCAGTTAATTTGTTCCTGTCGAAATGTCCTAGTTTTGAATCCATTACCTACGATATAAATATCAATAACAAAGATAAACCCCATTGTGCAGACGGAATAAAAATAAAGTACTAGTAAAACACTTGTAGCTCGCTTAAAGTTGGCACTGAGATGTCTGAATTTGTTGTTCTCGAAATATGCAAGTTACGAATTTGTTATTTGCGAAATAAATGTAAGTAATAGCGAAAAATATCATCCCTATTAACCTGGATCTCTTATCATAAGTTAAGTTCGGATCTGATGCTATTTATGTGCTAATTTAGTCTTCTCTAGTCCAAATTTTGTTGCTCAAATCGTGTTGCTTTAAATCAAGGTTTTTCGTTATTTATACTTATTTTGCAAGCAACAAATTCATAACTTGCATATTTCGAGAGCAACAAATTTTGACGACATCTCAGTACCAATTTTAAATAACAAATTTTTTACTGATACTTTACTGATCTTTTTTCACTAACACACTGAGGTTTATCGTTGTTATTTACACTTTTTCGTAGATAATGGATTCAAAACTAGGATCGTGTAAATCGTTGTTGTTGAAAAGTGTGAATAACAATGAGGTTCAACAAATTTTTTGCTTGAACAACTTTTTAGCTACAAATGAGTAACAAATGAAAATGTTAGCTAAAATTGATTCTGCTCACTTTGTTTCGCTAACTTATAAGACGTAGAGGAGGTTAGTCCCGTAGAGATATCTGTTCAGAAGGACGAGAACTACACATATCCAAAATTTAGCCAATTTGATCAGAAAGCCAATTTCCATAAGGTAAGTGCGGGGTCCTTTGGATTATTCTTATTAAAATATATATAATATTCTCATTTTTGAAAGTATGAGTTATGTTATTTTGGTTCTTCGAAATTAATTAGTGTCTCTTAATTAATATAAATTAAATAGGTCTTTCAGACTCAGAGTCAGAAATTAAGTTACAAATTTTGATATTAACTCCGGAATTGTAATCAAAATACCGGTAATCAGTAATCAAACGCGATCGCTGGTAACTTATCGTACGACTTCTTGAAGAGATTCTCTGTTCAATGACATCTGCGATTGATTTAAATATAATCGAGAGAGATGACATTCTAACAGATAACTCTCTATTCTGTAGCATTAACTATAGAACGCAGTCTCGCAATGAAGATTTGCGGAAACCATAACAAGTGAGAAATGATTCCCAGAAGTTTCAACTTATTCAATCGAGTATACTTCAGAAAGATATAGTTTAAGTTTTCTTTCCTACATTATTTATATTCCTATTAGATCTGCGTTAAATGAGGCTCAAAGAACATGAAACGTACAGTTGGAAAATAAATAAATAAATAAATCATATGATATAAATTACTAAGAAGCTTAAACAGCCAAGAGATCACATTAGGAAACATGTCAAGACATATTATATTTCCGACATCTAAAGCAGAAAGAAATTTATGATGTTCCGACTAAGAATCGGAAAGGATCAAGAGTCTATTAATTACCGGAAAGAAAAAATTCAATCAAAAAAATATAAGAAATATAAGAAAAAGTAATTTATATAGGAAACCTGGAAAGAGGCATCCGCGTATCTCCTGGACTTTCAGCCGATATCTGCTAACTCATGTTACCAGACAAAATGTGAATCAATAATACGGAATGTAACACTAAACGCATAACAATGATCATTATATAAAATTCAATTATATCATATGCACCTACGTATGAGAAAGCGGAAAACTTGTCTGTCGACCGTGTTATTAGTGGCACCAGAAAAATGTTTCTTATGACAGCACGAACTTCGATTGAATTCAGTGCTCGCCAGGATTTGCACATTTCGGGCCGATTCCGGCGCGCGACCCCCACCACCGCATGGCCTAGCCGCCTGGCGGTCACGTGACGCTCTGCCTCAGGGGCGCTCCTATACCAGAAATATACTAGGAGCGCACCTTCCGCCAAATTATTATTGAAATGTTTTTTATTAAATAATTTATATAATTATATTATTTAATAAATAATTTATATATTTATATTAAATAATCTATTAACATAAAATTTTCTATTGTTCTAATTTATTCATCGTTCCTTAATGAAATACTTTTTCAAAATTTTATGTTAACCCTCACCGTACTAATATGGGTAACTAGTGATCGAGCGATTCCTGTTCGTGCAAGTTTCTCACAAGCTCGGTCAACCCGGCGTTTGTTATTGCCGCGTAAAAAAAGTTTGTGATGG
>NW_017299883.1:141501-150426 GCF_001594075.2 Trachymyrmex cornetzi | reverse complement strand
AATGAAAAAATACATTATTTTACAACAAAATAAAAAAATGCGTATTTTAACTCGATTTTTTCTATATGTCCCTTACTGAAAATTACTCACATTCATATGTTCAAATAATTCAACTTTTTGTAGAATTCGAAGTTCTAGTATTTTTTTTTCATAACTTGATATCTAAACTACAAAACCCTGGAGTAATTTTTTTATATTCATTTAATATGAAAAGTTATAATTTTTTAAATCAAATGCCATTTTTTCCCAACTTATAGTGGGTTAATTAATAGATTATTTAATATAAATATAAATTATTTAATATAATATAAATTATTAAATAAATAAAATAATTATATAAATTATTTAATAATAAACATTTCAATAATAATTTGGCGGAAGGTGCGTTCCTAGTCAGAGTATATTTCTGGTATAGGAGCGTCCCTGAGTCAGAGCATCACGTGAGCGGCTCGGTCCGAAATGTGCAAATCCTTGCGAGCACTGGATTAACTTGATTTGACCTGTACAAAATAATGACAAATAGAAGGCTAGAGGGCATTGTGGGCCACAAATACTTGTATATGTCCGCTTCATTGTCCTCTCATGGAGGTTGCGTAAGAGAAGTCTTTGGTCAGAGAGGGGTAGACTCGGACGGGATCGACGGGAAAGTTGATAAACGAACACAACGCTGCGATCGACCGTGATTTCAACAAATCTGCACCGTTGTTATCACCACGCTCCTTCGAAAGGTGAACCGTAAGCTTCAAAAGCGTTCGGTGATTTAAAGCTCGTTCCTGCATGAACGCTGCGCTTCGCCGATTTGGGCGTAACAGCACGAGATCGAGAGAAATCGATCGAAGGAAATCACGCGTACGTATTGATACAACGTTGATCGCGAATAATGAGTTTATTTTATGCGGCCAATTGCAACGGACATTAATGGTCACATAACGCGCGTAGCGCATATAAATAATTTATGCGCTCCATATCTACCCTCTCCCTGATATACATATTAATATGAAATTTATCAATAACAAAATTTATAACTCGTGAATAATTTAGCATTTGACCGCGCGCGTATTCGCGTACCGATGACTATTCAAAGTTTAATACAACGGGTATAGAACGTATGTCAAATTAATGCGTCGAGCGAAATTCTTCCCGTTTATTTGCCACGCTCGACTTACTTTTTCTCTCTTTTTTTACGCTACGTTGCTCGAGGGGGTAACTACTTAATGTAATCTTGAGACAGAGTCCTCGAAATCATTGTAAAATTCACATGAAATTTCTATATAATCTGATAATTATATATATGTAACCACGAGAAATTATTGTATAATACTAAAATTAATTAAATAAAATCGTACATTTCATCAAATTACTTCATATGTAGTAAAAAAATTATTTGTAATCAGATGAAATCATGTAATCTGCGAGACAATATTTCAGCTAGTGGTTGGTTACCCCCTCGACCCCTTGCTTCTCTGCGTAAATAAAATACGTTTTCATTAGTTTGTACGAATGTAAGCGCTTTGATTTAATAGAAGTAAAGTGCAATAGATAGAAATAGACAGGTAAACCATTCCTAATATTCTGGAAAACAATAATTTGAATAAATTTTCGTATTTATTAATATCTTTTTTTTGCAAAGCAAGATTACATCAAAGCAATCTAAAGGCTGTATATATTAGACAGAATATATGTTTATTTTGAGTTTATAGAATACTGCAAGAATATATCATATATTGCTTTTTACTAGACAATTTAATAGTACTACGATTCTATCGCTGCGCATGTTAAAAAGATTGAAAAGAGCGTTGTCGCGTCGTTGGGAAATCAAACGGATTAAGTGAAAGTTTTCTTGACGAGCAGTTCTTTTGGTAAATATGTACTCGTCGGTTTAGAGCATTCAAGATTTGATAAAACGCTTCGGCACTAGATTCGTTCAAGATCACGTCCGCGCGTACTACGAAAACACTCTTGTGTTTCTCGATCTCTGATGCTTCGTACAAATTTTGTTGACGAACACCGGCGATAGGGATAAATCGCTGCATAATGGCCAAATGAAGTCGATTGGAATATAGGTTTCGCGAATGGAAAAGGAGTTCGAGCTTTTGGGAACTCAATGGTCGCCAAGAGGGTTGGAGGTATAGTAACATGTTAGAAGAACCGATAAAATATTGTCCTTCGACGAAGGCAATGCCGAAGAAGTAGCAGTGGCGAAAAGCAATGGCGATGGCGATATCAAGGCATGAAAGACTGGAATAGATCAAGGTGCCGAGGGATGGGAGCAAGCAAAAGAAAGTAGGAGTTACGTGAAATATATTTATCGAGTTGATAGAAAATCTGGATAAACTTCAGTAACGGCAACGAAAATCAGTGCACCACGTAAACATTGTATATGTATCATATTATTTTCTTATTATTTTAACCCTTCGAAGCGATAAGTCTATTGAACCCACTCAATTTTATTTACATATATCATTTGAATAAGATTATTGAATATGTCTAACCATTTGTTAAATTGAATTGATAATCGTAATTGGTACAGATAATTATTACTCGTATAGAGAAAGATGTTTTATTATTTCAAATAGGAATTTTACGTTTCCCTGAATATTTTCATAAATCCTTTTGTTAAAAATAAGATTGTTATTGTGTAAAGAAAATTAAACTATTTAATTATCTTTACACAATAACAATCTTATTGTACCATTCATGTGACTACACAACCAATAGAAAATAAAGTCTATAACGATCAAAGCTGGATGTTTGCTTAAATAATTTGATGTGAATTTACATACTACGTATCAAATTTTGCCAAACTGCGCGCTAAATTAATTTTTCGGTCTTGAAACGCTAGGTATATCGATAGAACCGTAGTACTATAAAATTGACTAGCAATTTAATAAGTTGATGCTAAACACGATATTAAACATAATTTAATGAAGGAGGTGCTAACTTAACGTTCAGTAGCACCTCCATTTTTAATCGCGAATTTCTGCTAAACCGTTTGTGCACAAAAATTGGCACTAGAGCACATGATTAGCACATAAAAAGCACTTAATTTTGGCAGATGTCATTTTGATTTTTTGGGAAGAGTGCTAATTTAATAGACATATAAACTGCACAGAAAAATAGCAAGTGCAAAAATTGTTTATTTTTTTTCCAGAATTTTTTAGTACCGCATTTTCTCATGTTGGTAAAAATAGCTGTCAATAAGAAATTACAGTATTAAGAAGATGATAAAAAATTCAGAAAAAATCTTGCTGGGAGCTCTATGAGAAGAAAATATACAATTTCTGTCTCTTGCTATTTTTCTATAAAGAGTTGACAGTACTTGAGTAAAAAATTATTGAAAACCAATATTCGGCGATTTTTAGTAATTAATATTCTGTTTACTATTGCGAAAATTACAAAATGGTAGATGACTTTTCGACTCATTATCAGTTTGTGCCCAATTTCTTCACTTCCAGATAAGTTTCGAATAACTTTATCCAGGAAATATCCTATTGTAGAAGAAATTGGGCATTAGTCCGTTCTATCTACACAAGAACGTTTTGTCAATAATTGCGACACACTCTGTATGAAATACGTAGAAAATCCGGAACGAGCTCACTTCAAGTGGGAAGCAATTATTGTCGCGCCTTTTGTTACACATTATGATACGTTCATTCTTTGTTCATATTTCAATAATTTTGAACTATTCGTATAATTAAACAATTAATAAGTTCCCTAATCGATAAATCTTATTTTGAAAAATAATTTTTTTTAAAATTTTGTTACGTTTTCTTTTGTGTAAATGAATAATAAAATAAAAATCAAAAATAGACCAATCTTCAGGAATTGGTTTCGCCCCTTCGGTGTGAATTCGGGCAGCAAAAAAAATTGTTTATTATATGTCAAGGTATCTTCTATATCAGGCCTGCAGCCGACTTGTCCAATTCAACCGATTTTGCCTATCGTCATCCCCACTCCTCTTGTTTCATGGCATTTAGATCGCGCGCGCGGAGACATTAGGGATGATATTAGCCGTAATTCGTACAGGGCACTATAGGGCTATAGGACTTTGAAACATATTGCCTAACATTCACTGTTTACAAATTTTCATTATTATTATCATAATTATAATTAGTATTATGGTGTTGGAAACTCAAAAGTAACACTTCAAAATAGAACACGTACGTCAATTAAGTTTTCATACCGAAAAAAATATCAAAACAATAATTTTTAATAAATAAATCAATAAAATAAAATAAGTGTGCGTGTGTGCGCGCGCGCGCATGCGTGTTTAAATTTAATGCTAATAGATTTCCGCACATCACCCTTGAGGTACTATTGCCGATGCGTTTTTTTATAAGTGGTTTCCCCAATAGGCCTAATTAATGTACGTATTCTATTTTGAAGTGTTACTTTTGAGTTTCCAACACCATAATACTAATAATAATAATAATGAAAATTTGTAAACAGTGAATGTTAGGCAATATGTTTCAAAGTCCTATAGTCCTATAGTGCCCTGTACGAATTACGGCTAATATCATCCCTGAATTCGAGTGTCTTATGTCTCCACGCACGATCTAAATGCCATGAAACAAGAGGAGTGGGGATGACGATAGGCAAAATCGGTCGAATTGTGCAATTCGGCAGCAGGCCTGCTTTATATTATCAGGATTTCAATTTTTTTATATTTTCGAGTTGGGGTCCTTTCCTTGTTAGTATTTATCTCTTATGTCACTTTGGTTCCTTGAAATTAATTAGTGCCTATTAATTAATATAAATTAAATGATGTAGCATCAGTAATCGGTTAAAAGTTAACCATGAGTTGTGGAGCTGGGCTTAAAAGGTTCTGTTATAATGACTATTATTATCTAAATGTTTAAAAATTATTTTAGAAATTCAATTAAACATTACATGCTTTTACATTCTAATATTGATGAATGGAAAATAGAATTGCATAATTTCACAAATTCACTGATAATATGAAAAATATTGAATGAACTGATCAAATGAGAATTGGAGTCGACAGAAGGGACGCAGGACGGAAGGTATTCACTCGGCATTATCAGTCAATGTGGATAAACTAATTTGTATCCGCTGATTATTTGGGTCAATGCAGGATAACTAAAAGCTTTTATCGCGCGGAGATAATGACGAATGGTAGCGGGAAAGCGCGCGCGGGGCGAACGTGACGCGTAATAACGTTCGACATTGGAGTGTTTATGCAAGTGTAGAATATCTCGGGATATGGAATATCGCCGTCGATATGCTACGCAAACGTTTTGGTTTACGATGGAAATTTAATATCAGGGCGATGCAAAGCATCATGCTGCAATAATATCTCGTGAATTCGTTTCTTCTCGTGGAATGCGATTGCGCGCGTACCGAAATACATACAATTAAGCTTGAGGCGTTTTAAGCGAAAATCTTTCTCCCTTTCTCTCTCTTTCCCTCCTTCAGATAAAAGTGCAGAAAATAACGAAATTGCAAATAAATGAAAAAACGCGATGTATAAATAAGCAATTTTATTCTTGTATCAAAATCATTCGGTCATATTTGCAACAGTATATAAATTACAAAACTTAACATTTTTTCAAATATTGAATATAGAATATTTGTAAAGTATATTTACAAGAATATATATTTATATTATGATATATGTATGTATATCATAAGTTAAACTCATTTAATACATTATTATTTACCAGATGAGATATTTACGTATTTTTATTCAAAATATAATTTTTAAAGTATTTTGTTTGAAAGTTTGAGAATTTTAAATAACGATAATATTGTATGTTCCAAACCAGTGCTATAGTTATTAAATTGAGCAGTAATTTTAGACCAACCTAAAGGTAGTTTGTTTTTGGAAAATAAAGCGTTATTATTCGGTGAAAATTTTGTGCATACGATATTTCCTCGTATCGGAAGCCAAATAATATTGCACAATAAACAACTCCACGGTCCATTGCGTTTATTAATTACATCAATGCATCGTCACAAAGCGACAAGTATTAATTATTCAGTTTGAGCATCGCGAATAATGAATTAAATATTTTACTAAGATATAAAAGAACATTATTATAAAATAACAGAGAATATAATAAACAGCTGAAAAATATTCTTTTGAACAGTTGTATAATAATGGTTAATTAAAAGTAAATTAAAGATTGAAATATATTACCTGAATATTACATTCAATTTATATTCTTGGAGGAAAAATATATCGTCAAGCTTTTGATTCATTTTCTTTTCCAGAAATGTAAAATTCTCATTTAGAAAATGTATATGTACAAATAATAATTATATATCTGTATCAAATTATAATTATCAATTTAATATAACAAATAGTCACAAACATTCAATAATTTTATTTAAATAATGTATATGAAAAAAATTAGTATTAATTAAAATTTAAAATTCCGAGGTGTGCAAATATGTATACTATGCACTTATCTAATTTTACCGTATAAATATCTTCTAATGCGCGACACATAAAAAAAAAAGAGAAAGAGAAAGAGAGACAAATCAAATGAACGAGCGCCAGTTATGGCAACAATCGGATATAGGTACCTATTCGCTCATACATTTTCCATCTTCTTTCTACTACACGCGTTTCAGATCATGGCTGCGCGCTATCAACGTTATTTGTGTCATACCATCCTTATGTTTCACGTTTAATGGACGATGAAGAAAGAATGACATAGCGCTAATAATGTCTCCCCGAATCCAGCCCATATGTATTGACATACATGTGATCGTATATTTTTTTCAACAGTTTCAACTTTTTCGCAGTTGCAATATTTCTTTCTGTATCTTCTTTTCTCCATCTAAGATACGCATAAACAAGCGTATGTATCGCGATGGCGCGGCGGCGGCGCGACATCAACATACAATATGTAGGTATATGCACGAAAAGAGAAAGAGGAAGACGAAAAAGCTAATGTCTATTATTTCAAATTAGTTGTCATTGTCAATGATAAACCGATAAAAATTATTTAAAAATGTGGAAAACTGAGACAGCAATTTGTATGGAAATTATTCACGCACGCGCAAGTTTGTCTTTTTTTATTATTAAGTTTAACAATTTTAAATAAATTTGCAAGAGAACATAAAAGAGAATAAAGAAAACATTTTTTATGTAAAAAAATTTTTAACAAGAAAAAGTTAGTTTGCAAGATTCAAATATTGTTCGAAATGTTTCAATATTTTCGTTGTTCAACGATATACAAGCTTTAGGTAAATTTTTACAACGGATCAAAAATTCGAGTATAATGGTTTCGCGTCAGTTATGTTGGGCGACTTCTATTCAAGGCTAATGAAACGAGGCAGCAGCAACAACGATAGGACGCTCGTAAAAAAAATCTTTTTTTCACTGCCACAGAGTCGACGATTTTGCGTCGTTCGCTCTTTAAATTCACCGTTCATTCATACCTATTTTATTCGACGGAACGAATCCGGGACCCGACGGCAGCTGGCACAATTCCAATTCAACTCTCTTATGTACTAGTCATGGCGATGATAGCAGATGCGAAATTAATTTCCATAACAGAGTAAATAATATTCCATCTGAAAAATTGCAATATCTTACGAGCTTGCATGCATTGCTTTTACGTATTTTAATACTTTTTTATTTGGTAATTGTTGAGTTTAGGGACCTCATCTCCGATCTTGATAAAATTAGTCTCATTTGACGCGTTTTTTAAATAAACGAATCTGGCAAAAAAAAGGATCACTTTGTCTCGCGAACCGAGATATCAATGGTTAAAGTTGACAGATATTCAGGTTAGAAAATCTGTCACATTAATGGCATAGAGGGTTACACAAAAGATCTGTTTTTTATTGCTGCACTCTGAACCGGTGCAATATAAGTTGAAGGGAAACAAACGTATATTTGTTTCACTTCAACTTATTGCATTATGTGTACCAGTTCAGAAAAAGTGACAATAAAAAACAGACCTAAATTATAAACATAAATTCTTTGCTTCACAAACACAAATTCACTGCTTTAAAAACAAAAATTCACTGTTTTAAGCACACAAATTTTTTGCATTAGCAGCAACTGTGTGTTCTTAAAGCAGAGAATTTGTGTTTTTAAAGCAGAGAATTTGTGTTTTTAAAGCAGAAAATTTGTGTTTTTAAAGCAAAGAATTTTTTTTAAAGCAGAAAATTCGTTTTTGAAATCAAAAATTGATGTAATTGAAGCAAAAAATCTTCACTTACACACGGTAAAAAAGAAAATGTTAATTTTAACATTTTTTACATGTCTCAGGAGATCCACTCTAAATTTTAAGTTAAAGTAACTCATTCGTCTTGTGTTATTTATTAACGAACTAGTAATGTTAAATAATTGATACAATACTTTAATACTTTAATAATAACATATAAAATACCAGGTATGTAAATATAAAACCGGAATTTTTTAATAGAAAATACACGTTTTGCATGAAAATGATAAAAAATACGTTATTCGAAGTATTGCCCATCGCTAGCTATACATTTTTCCCACCTGACTGACAATTTGTGGATGCCACGCCAAAAAAATTGTTGCTCTTTTGAGCCAAACCAGTCATCTAGCCATTTTCGTACATCTTCGTAAGAAGTGAAGCGCTGCTGAGCAAGTGCGTGTCCCATCGATGCAAATAAGTAGTAATCGGACGGAGCCACGTCTGGTGAGTAAGCCGCATGCGAAAGTATTTCCCAACCAAACGTCTCAATCGTTTCCTTGACCAGTTTTGCTGTGTGTGATGGTGCATTATCATGAAGCAAAATCACTTTGTGTTGTCTTTTTTGATATTCCAGTCGTTTTTCACGCAAAGCTTGATCTAAATTGATCATTTGTTGTCGGTAGTGTTCAGTATTAACGGTCATTTGTTGTCGGTAGCGTTCAGTATTAACGGTTTCGCCAGTTTTTAGCAGCTCATAATAGATCATACCTTTCTGATCCCA
>NW_017299883.1:140796-141333 GCF_001594075.2 Trachymyrmex cornetzi | reverse complement strand
AGCATTTCGCAAGTGGTTTTTCGGTTTTCCTGCTGTCTTTCATTCAGTTCATGTGGAACCCATTTTCCCATCTTCTGGATTTTTCCTATGGATTTCAAACGTATGAAGACGGCTTCTCGTATCACATTCAATTGATCCGCGAGTTGCTGTTGAGTTTGAGCGTCATCCTCATCCAACAATGCTTGCAATTCGCTGTCTTCAAACCTTGATTTGTAGTGTGTACACTTTGTTTTGTAATGCGTGTACATAATAATGCACATAAAATATCATTCTTCTCACGTCAAAATCGCCACTTTTGAATTTTTTAAACCATTCAAAGCACTGTGATTTACCAAGAACATGTTCACCGTAAACTTGGACAAGCATTTGATGCGATTCTGCAGCAGTTTTCTTCAAATGGTAACAGAAAATCAATGCTGTCCGCAAATCGTAGTTTCCAGGCACAAAATTCGACATGTTCAACGCTATTACAAACTATACTGTTGTATGAAACTTGTATTGTTGTGAGTTAAAAATCTTTGTTAAATGTCAGAACAA
>NW_017299883.1:131929-140615 GCF_001594075.2 Trachymyrmex cornetzi | reverse complement strand
TATATACTTATATTTATTATTTATATATATAAAAGTGTATACATACATACATACATACATACATACATACATACATACGTACATACATACAGACACACATTATAATACTCATAAAATTCCAATAGATATATCATAAAATTCTAATTTTTAAGGGTAAGAAAGAAATTCTCTAAAAATTCTAGTTTTTTTTCTCAATTTCTCCAGGTAGTAGACACTAAACGTTCTATTATTGAAAATTTGGGAAAAACTGAAATTCTATTAAGAGGTTATGCCTACCTGTAAACTTAAAAAGAAATCGATTTTTTGATTTTGATATTTTCTTAAAGTACATACTTTCAAAAATATTCCCTGTAAATTTCAAATCGATTCGACAAAAATTGACGAAGTTATGTGAGTTTAAAGGTATATTGGTTTGAACGTTTGAAGCAGGTATTTTACGTGAAATTACGCGTGAGTATTTTTTTTTTAATTTTGTACAGTCCAAACTATTGGGGAAAAATGTAGGGGATTTGATTCTATAGCTGTTAGGGGTTTTTTGGGGGATTCTAAGATATGTTTTAGGAGACACTTTTCAAAATCACTTGGTAAACTTCAAACGCATTTTTCTTAAAACCGCATTTTTAAAATCGGTGACCAAAATATCTCGAGAACCGCTGCATCGATGAAAATAAAATTTAATAGGCTTCTTTAATACTACAAAGTCTAGTGCCCGATCGTGGCTTTTTTTTTCGTTGCGTATTTTTTTTATTGATAAAAAAACGAGCGAACTTTGGTAGAAGAATCGTACCTTCGAATTTGAACAGCCGCCATTTTGTCGCAAATTAATTTTTCAAAAAAATGAACGATCGGGCACTAGATAATCTTATATATTAATTAAATTTGTCTGTTAATTAAATTTGGGTTTTTTGATTTGAGATAAACCAGCTCAAAGCTGGAATGGCCACCGCAAAACGCTTCTAGAAAAACTGCTTCTGAGAGATTACTGACATCTTCCTTATTTATCAATATTTTGCAATAAAAAAAATACTGAATTATCCTCGAAATACATATATTTGAAAACATAAATGTTCATTTCAAAAGCACTTCAAATTTTTTCAAAAAAAAATTCCCAAGAATACGTGTTTTTCCGACCATGCAGGTAGGCATAACCCCTTATTAAATTTATTGTTATCTTTCTTACAAATAAAATGTCATGTATATTCTATCGCGTAAAGAGATCGCACTGTAATATCTGTAACATCTGTTTTCTATCGTTTGTCAAAATCATGACAACACAAAGTGGAAAATTAAACACGCGCGGCACAATGGAAAAAGTGACTCGCGAATACAAGTCGACAATACCGACGTATACGTATCTATCTCGTTTAAAGATCTTGAAAAGTGCCACATTTTATTTTTCCAACGGTTTTTCTTAGCTGTTAGCCGAGAGTGACATGAGATTCCCGCAAAACAAAATGAAACGAAAAGCCACGCAGTACATAGGATTGCAGATACAATCGGTGACCTGTTTTCTACGAAGGCGATTGTATCTATACTTATCATTTTTCGGTTGCGCGCAAGTCCCGCACACGGATAAAGCTTTCTGTGCAGGCCACACTGAGAGAAAAATGTTTGATATATTTTAGGACAACCATATTTTTTATGGTTGTCCCAAAGTTCAACTATAAAATTATAGTCACTTGAATCATTTTTATGACAATTTCAACTATTTTATGGTTATAATAACTATAATTATAGTCATTTTAGGTTGTCAACTATATACATTTGTTGCTAGAACTATATACATAGTTACTGTTATTATTATTATAGCAGTAATAATCATAATTATAGCAGTAATATATAATTATAGTTACAAATACGAAATATTTTTCTCTCAGTGCAGGTTTTTCATTATCTGATTAACTTGTAGTTAAGCTTAATTGTTTCACCCAAGAGGTTTCATCCATGACATCATTATAGATAAGCCAATTGAATAAAATATCAGATTAAGACTAACCATAAGTTAACCAGATAGTGAAAAACTGGACCTATATATATCAGTTTTTAAGTGTCATTGCTGCTGGAGATTATATAGATCTACGCAGCCGACATACACGCACATGCATGTAAATAACTCGCTTGTGCAAATTGGCGATGAGTGTATAAGAGTTTCAGGTACAAATATTTAAATGAAACACGTGTTCAAATTCACGCTGCACATACAAAACAGATGCCACGCATGTTTTCTCGTTCGTCTCTTACGGTCCCCACGCCTGTGGCAGTTCCCCTCGACCGCAGTCCGCTGCGCCGGTCCGCGCTGCATTCGAGTGTGTTGTGTCTGATAGTGTGTGATGCATTCAATCTACCGGGTGTCGCCGAAAGTAGATCGATCCGGTACTGTCTTTAAAAGCTATCGTTATAAATCAGCAAAATATGAGCGCGAGTGTGGCATGGCAAACAGCGCGCACTGGGTCTATCATGTCAGAGATCCCGGGTTCGATCCCAGTAGGAAACAAAATATTTACACTCGTGTCTCCTCTCGGAAAAGGCCGGCAATCTCCCGAGAGTATCTTTACCCACAGAAACACCTCTCGAAAAATCCGCTGTTCGGAATCGGCATTAAAACCATAGGTTTTATATGCTCGTGACAGATTGAATAATCAGTGTGCGCACCATAAGCATATGAGAGAGGTGTACCACAGGCCAGAGGCCTAACGTAAGAACGAAGACGATCGGAAGTGTTACGCCACGCAGAGTACTCACCAGTGACTACTTTTCGGAAGAAGGAGAGAGGGAAGATCCTCCGGGTAAGCCAGGATCCGCCTACGAGATTATATGCGGGCTGGTGAATGGTGTCGACGTACAAATATTTTAAATTTTATTTTGTATACTGTATACACTTCGTTTGGACGTATGGAATTCGCTTCTTTTGTGTCCTCATTTTTTTTTTCAAAATCGCGCAGGAAGATGTGTAATAATAGAGCACATCCGAAAAGTGGTTTTTGCGGAGCAATATTGGTTACGCTCGAAATGCACTATTTCACAAGAAATTTTTTTAATTTATGCGTTTTCAATCTCTCATTTTTTATTCGTTCGAAAATGTTTGCCAAATAAAAACTACGATTAATTCGAAAAAATATTAGAAAAAAATTATATACATATATTGCTCCCTTTAAAAGTGATATGACTAAAAAACGTGATTTTAAAATTATTATCATGAATTAGTTAGATAAACATTATTCTCAATTATTAAAAGTGAACTTAATTTTATAAAAAAATTATCAAAACGTCACAATTCAAAATGGATAGTTAAAAAAAAATTCGTCAAGATCGTCATAATAATATATTTTAAGAGTTTGTGTATGTGTGAATGTGTGTGTGAAACGAAAATGACAAAAATGACATTTAATCATGTTAGAATGTATTCTTTTTATTGATATTATTTGATTAGTTAATAATTTTCTGTCAGGTTGAAAAATAATTTTTCCTCTTTCCTGTAAAATTTTATTTCTTAAGTTGTGTTACTTTTACAACAAAGGGAGCGACAGTTCTCATTAATTTCTCAACATATGATCAAATCTTAATTATATATAATATCAAACTATATATAATTACACTTCATTCTCGGATTTATTTTACGACGCGAGCATGGGAGAATGCGATGCAAGTATCGATCTGACTAGCGTTTAATATCACTCGTAATGTTGTTCCGTTTAAAATACGTGGCCGATGAAACCTCGATATTTAGCATGATCTGCTTATCATTTAACACCAAGCGATAAATCATTTCGGGGAACAAAAGCTGCGGAAATGTAATTAAACTTCATATGTAATTAATCAGCAAAAGACGCTCGATATATGTCATTGGAAATGGAAGATCAATCACGACTAGCGTGCAAATATAAATGTAAGAGTAATGAGTTGTTGAGACTCTTTTTCATCTTTTTAGATTAAATTTTAGTTATTTATGAAAAAAAAATGCACCTTAAATCTTTAATTGTGTGAAAAGTATATTTGTTCAAGCTGTTGAAAAGCAAATAACTAAAATCTTAATTTTAATGAATTTCCTTCTTCTAGAGTTAAGTGATGCACACATTCCTATGTCTTAGACACACGAATAGCAGAAATGGAAAGCCGAAAGGTACACACGTCAACAAGCATGAAACACTTACCGAAAGTTGAGAAAACAAATAGAAGCTGAAAGTGCACATTTATGTACCCATGAAAACCCGTAGAGTAAATTAAAAAAAAAATGCTTTAAAATGATGCAGTTATTATTTAGCATAATTATGATGGATAATAGAAACGTTAAACAAAAAATTAAATTCTCGTTAATGTGAATTGTGAAATTGTTAAGCGAGATTAGTTTTCGAGATGTCAACGCGAATGCGCGAGCTATATGCTTCGGTTTACTTATCACGAGAAACCGTGAATGGAGGCATGCCAAATTAAAGCCAGGCATCGTGGCTTTTAATTAGAAGCTTAAGAACGTGCATCAAGATCGTGCGGCTTCCTCTGTAAATTTGCGCTACGCGACGTATACGTTACGCATAGAACTGTATGTGCGTATAATCCTAGTGGTTTTCAAGCCGCGCGAATCAACTTCTTGTTTCAAGCGACAACATTAATAATAATTTCCACAGATGTTTCTTTCGATTAGAAAATAAGTGGCAAAATCAGAATTTACTGATTTTGCCACATAATATTTCACATACAAATCTCGTATATTTAATTATCAATGTATATAATTTGAGATTATTTCTCACACACGTTTGT
Organism: Trachymyrmex cornetzi; assembly: GCF_001594075.2. Classification (NCBI taxonomy): domain Eukaryota; kingdom Metazoa; phylum Arthropoda; class Insecta; order Hymenoptera; family Formicidae; genus Trachymyrmex; species Trachymyrmex cornetzi. Next base: position 135,860 of record NW_017299883.1, on the reverse strand, counting down.
TGATTATTGTGAATACACATTTGTTATTTAAAACAGACGAGGAAAAAATTAAAAGGATCTAACGGTTCAGCTTATGTGTATTAGATGCGAGACTCGTGAATAATGTGTGTTATCAAATAAAGCCAGCGTGAACCATGCGAATCGATAGCGACGAAATTGTAGCCAGTCGAGTTTGCCATCCGAGCGATGGTCGGCACGATAGCGTTCTAAACAGCGGTATTACCTACCGACGACCAAACGGCATAGATCACGCCAAAGTGGATTACAAGCGATTAACTACTCAGGATGTATTTTCAGATAGCGATAGATTTCTCCGTGGAGAGCCAATAAAAGCGGCACGAGTCATTTATTTCGGAATGAATGCTTCTATTTGGATTTCACCGAATACGGGGACGTATGGAATTAATCTCGATAGAATTTTTAAAAGTTAAAAAAGTTTATTAATTATTACACATCTCATAAATACACGTATTAGACGCGCTACATTTGCAATGATCTTACGATTGTGTATCAAAATGTAAATCAATTCACTTCCATATTAGTTTCAAGGTAAACAACATCCATATTAACGTACGCATTTACGATTAGGAAATAATAAACTAAATCTTTGATCTCTCTCACACACACACACACACACAAATTTAATATATGTTTTTTAGTTAAATTATTTAACTTCATTATTTTAATTAAATTAACGATATTGAATAGAAACAGTAGCGACTTAGAGACATAATTAAAAATAATTTTAATGGATATAATTCGACATTATGAATTTAACATGATGAATGAATAATATTGTTATTAATTAATACGGATAAATAGGTGAGAAATCCGCGTTGTGTTCCATTTTGCGAGGCGATTTGCATAAAACAATGGAACATTTTACCTTTCTACAGACCGTTTCGCGAACGCCACTTAATATTCAATGAATTTCTCATGTGAATGGTAAAAATTCGAGTCGATCGCGCGTGTGGCTCGGTTCTGCATTTCTAAGCGGTTTTATATGGTAAACGCCCATTAAAACGAAGCGGTGATTAGCGATCGCGTGGCTTTTAATTGCACAAGTTCAATTGCGTACTATACATACGTACACACACACACACGCGCGCGCGCACGCACGCTCGCACGCACGCACGCACGCATATATATATACACAGAGTGTCCCAACATACGGCCCTATTCGTCTTGAGCAGGTAGAGCGGACTAAACTGAGTCGAAAAGTCCTCTATCATTTTACAATTTTCGCAATAGTTAACATGATACTAATTACTAAACATTGCAAAATATTGGTCTTGAATAATTTTTTACTCAAATACTATAAACTTTACGGAAAAATTGCAAGAGACAAAAATAATTTATTTTTTTCTCATAAAGTTCTGAGAATTTTTTCAGAATTTTTTCAGAATTTTTTCAGAATTTTTTAATACCGTATTTTCTCACGTTGCGTTGGTAAAAATAAGAAAATGCAATACTAAAAAGTTGATAATAAATTCTGAAAAAATTCTCAGAACTTTATGAGAAGAAAATAAATGATTTTTGTCTCTTGCAATTTTTCTGTAAAGTTGATAGTATTTGAGTAAAAAATTATTTAAGACCAATATTTTGCAATTTTTGGTAATTAATATCTTGTTAACTATTGCGAAAATTGCAAAATGGTAGAGGACTTTTCGAAGAAACTCAGTTTAGTCCGTTCTATCTGCTCAAGACGAGTGGGGCCGTATGTTGGGGACACCCTGTACATATACACAGTAAAAAGAAAATTTAATTTTAACATATTTTACATGTCCCAGGAAATCCACTCTAAATTTTAAGTTAAAGTAACTCATTCGTCTTGTGTTATTTATTAACGAACTAGTAATGTTAAATAATTGACACAATACTTTACATTTATATTTATTTTGACTTTAGGGATGATTGAAAACTAACATATAAAATAAGTAGAGTACATAGAAGAGTAGTTGCAGTAACTCGTAAGAAAATGTTAATCAAACATTTTTGTTCGCATAATGTGAACGAAAACATTTTTAGATGTTAAATTGACTTTGAGATATATAGATTAATTGAAACAATTGTATTAAAAACACTCTAAATAATATTCCATTTTAAATTGACATACGCAATTGTTAAGTTAGAAAGGTGACATGAATCTAACACACCAAAATATTACAAAAATAATAACATATCAGTTGTATGTTGATTTTACATTGAAGTAATAATCAAAATGTGGTAACACGAGAAAAATTCTATATAAGGACGCACGATTTTTTACTGTGTATATATATTATACATATATATCAAAAACGTGATTTAGTTTTGAGGATTTTTTTTCTCAAAAACTGATTTATTTAAACAACATGTCATGTAAACGTTTAATAATTGTTGTACGATCAACATTTAATTCTCTGGCAAGTTCTGAAGTGGATTGTGCTGGATTTTCGTCCATTAATGCTTGTAAATCTGTATTTTCTAGCTTTTGTCGTTAACATTGAAATCACCATATTTGAATCGACAGAACCAATATTTACATGTCTTAATTGATGGAGCAACATCATCATAAATTTCTATCGGAATTCTATGACCTTCAGCCACCGATTTCTTCTGATTAAAAAACAAAAGCAATATCGAAAATGCTCTTAAGAAGCTACATTTTTTAAGACAGTATAAACACGATGTTTACTGTGTCTTTCGTTAGTAAACAACTAAATATCATGGGGTAATATTAAAGCATTAAGGCGATGCTAAAGCCTCCTGTTTTACCCACATTTCCATTCGGTGAAAAATCTTCGTATTGGATGTACGGATTGCAAAAGTATTATTACATAAATTAAAGTACGCACAAACAGGACCTCAGCTGCACTGAATTTCATGGGAAAATCGAAAAAAAATTTTTAATTGGTTAAAAATTCATTTACTTTTGGCTCGTACAGCTGTCACATCAGATAAATATTTGCTTGATATAAGAGTTTTAGAGTCCATATCTTGAAAATAAGTGTGCAGGAGAGGTTACATTATTGAAACGAATGATATCGAGTTTGTAGAACTAAGATTGAAAGTCTAGAAAAAAAGTATCGCCACCGAATAGAAAATGCCTGTATACAAGCTTTACGAAGACTGGGACTATCAACAGAGCCGAAATTCCGTGTAGCAGTAGTTGCGCGGTCTTGCGATAGATGTTGCTGGCATATGTTAGATAAGAACAGATGTATGCGTTTGAATAAGACAGAATGATATATATTATATTATATAATATAAAAACTGAATTAAAGATGTCACCACTATTATCGATTTTGGAATTAAAAAAGTCTGTACTATCGAACTTGATTGAGTTCGATAATTAATCGGTTTAGCATCCACTTAAGGGGATGCTGGCGTGACGGTCGAACTTAATCAAGGTCGATAGTACAGATTTTTTTAATTTCCAAATTCGACAATAGTGACATCTTTCGTTTATTTCTTATACTTATTATATATCGTTGTGTCTCGCTCAAACGCATTCATCTGTCCTTATCTAACATATTGCAACGTCATCTCTTAAAAAGAGATCAACTAAAATACTGCTCGGTTTCATGGCTTCACGTCAGTTTTATTCGTAGTATACGAACGAAATTTTCGGCGAATCTTTTCTTTTATACCAAAGCCCTTACCTCATTTCTAAAAGCATAGGATTGTTCTTCGAGGTTTCCTGTAGGCTGCTGGCTACTTATTTTAAACAGATAAAATCTGAAACTCTTATATGCAGCACATATTGTGACGAGTTGACTGCAGGAGCCGGTGACAAAACTACAATTTTTTATTTTCTTTCATTTTTCGTATTAAATTGTAGCTGGCAGCTTGTGTTGTTATAGATACTTTAATCGTGGAGAAGGACTTTTCAATCCATAAATACAATTAAGAGAAGAGTCTTTAAAAATTAATGGTAAAACAGGACACT
>NW_017299883.1:130732-131320 GCF_001594075.2 Trachymyrmex cornetzi | reverse complement strand
GAAATGTGATTTAATTTTTAGTGCTCGGAAACATCAGACGATTTGACAGTTCGGACAGTTCGAATCTCAAGTTCGAACGTTAAATAGTTCGGACTGAATATATGTTCGAACTATTTTAACCCACTTCAGAATTGAAAGTTCGAATTTATTACATTTCGAACTCAGACATAACAAGTCTTCCTCAGGATTAATCTGAATATGACTGAATACGATGCGACCTTTTCTTTTTGACATAATGTTTATATATTCAAGTCTTGTGAAAAACTGCTCTTTTGTTTCCAAGGCATACTAGGGCTATGGTCCGATTCATGCTAACAACGCTCATGAGTATCTTTCGTCTTCGTTTAACATTTGACAAGCAACAAGGATGAAATGATTTTTAAGCGTTGTAAGCGTGAATCGGACCGCGGCCTATATTTGTTTACTGTCCGAATCGTCCAAACTTCAGACATAACGAATTGACATTTCATACTGATCACTGCTTAAGCCCATGATACATACAAAAACGTAAGGCCGTAACACGCAAGCAGTAAGTGAATTGACCAATCACAGTAGAGACCGTAAGGCCAGTAGTGAATTCAGTGTAAA
>NW_017299883.1:109540-130661 GCF_001594075.2 Trachymyrmex cornetzi | reverse complement strand
ATTCGACTGTGATTGGTCAATTTCTTACTCTTACTTCTTACTCCGTGTATTGTAGACGACGCCTTATGATTTCCTTACTGATTACGTCTTACGGCCTTACGTTTTTCTATGTGCTCCCGGTTTTAAGCTCGAACTGTTCGAACTGTCTGAAATATTCGAATTAGATGTTCATTTTTTTCAACTTCGAATAGATCGAATATTCAACATGTTCGAATCTTTTGTCTGAGCCCTAATATATACATATGTATATACAGGGTGTCCAGCGAGACTTTTCCAATCCCTCACAGGAAGGTAGATGGATTCGAAATAAACATAAAAGTCCTTTACCGTTTAGCGATATCCGTAATAATAATCGAGATATTAAAGTTTACAATTGTACTAATGAGAGAGCGCCTATAGAAAGAATAGAAACTGCTCCAGGTGTAACCCGGCCCAGTTTGTCGAATGTTGTCAAACGATGGATGCGCCGACAGGAGAGGCAAAAAGGGAAGTGCACCGTTGCTTAGCGCTCGGCATCGCCGCTTACACGTCTCACCGCACCGCATCAAAGGACTCGCGCGATGGCCGCTATGCACATTCGTGATTACATTACATATGTAATAATTACACTGCAAAAATAGAACAAATACAAACCATAATACTTCGATGAATAAAAATGTCGAAAGAGAGAAAGCGATGAAACCTATGGAAATCTAATTAATTTCTATTGTAATCTGTCGCTTCTCTAAATCGAAAGGAAAAAGTTTTAAGAAAAAAATATCCAAAAGAAATAATATCATGAAATAATATCATTAGAAATAATATCATTAAAAATAATTCCAACAAATAATAATGTAATCTTCTTACGGACTCTCCCAAATTCAACAACAAAAAAACTCTAAAACTAGGGCGAATGAGAGTCAGCGTGGTAATTAATACGCAATCTTAATTCTTCAATCCAAAAAATTGAGTCTTTATTCCAAAAAATAGTACGTTTCAGTTCACTTTGGAACCATCTTCAGCTTAACAAATTTAAAATATCAATCCCTTCATGTCAAGGAAAAATCGCCATCGGATTAGCAGATTTGATGTTCAAATCCCAAGACATAGAAGGAATTCGTCTCAATGTTGGATCAACTAATTAACATTAATATTCACTAAAAGGTATCAAGTTAAAAAACGCATGTTGATCGTAGCTCGAACGGAACATGACATTTGTCAACTCGAACGGAACATGCGTTTTTTAACTTGATACCTTTTAGTGAATATTAATGTTAATTAGTTGATCCAATGTTGAGACGAATTCCTTCTATGTCTTGGGATTGGAACATCAAATCTGCTAATCTGATGGTGATTTTTCCTTGATATGAAGGGATTGATATCTTAAATTCGTTTGGCTGAAGATGGTTCCAAAGTGAACTGAAACGTACTATTTTTTGGAATAAAGAATCGATTTTTTGGATTGAAGAATTAAGATTGCGTATTAATTCCCACGCTGACTCTCATTCGCTCTGGTTTTGGAGTTTTTTTGTTAATAAAAATAATATAATTTATTGATATTTTATCGTATTCCGATGAAATCATTCTCTCCTAACAGGAAACGATAGAGAATTGTGGAGAATGATATTATTTCTTTCGGATACATCTTTCTTAAAATTTTTTCCTTTCGATTTAGAGAAGCGAAAGATTACGATAGAAATTAATTAGATTTTCCGTAGATTTCCATAGGTTTCATCGCTTTCTCTCTTTCGACATTTTTATTCATCAAAGTTTATTATGGTTTGTATTTGTCCTATTTTTGCAGTGTTATTATTACATATGTAATGTAATCGCGAACAGTGTTGTGCAAGGTACTCTATTTTCAATACCTAGGTACAGGTACAGGTACTCTAGAAAAAACGTACCGAAGTACAGGTACAGATACTAAAAAAATAAAATACCTAGATACAGGTACAGGTATTTTAAATGTACCTTAAAGGTATATCTAATAGGTATTTTTATTTTTAACATGAATAAATTGCATACTTGTATCTAGGTACTGCACAACACTGATCGCGAATGTTGCGTAGCGGCCATCGCGCGAGTCCTTTGGTGCGGTACGGTGAGACGTGTGAGCGGCGATGCCGAGCGCTAAGCATTCTAAGCAACGGCGCGCTTCCCCTCTTGCCTCTCCTGCCGGCGCATCTATCGTTTGACAACATTTGACAAACTGGGCCGGGCTATACCTCGAGCGGCCGGAGCCGTTTCTATTCTTACTATCGGCGTGCTCTCATTAGTGCAATTACAAATTTTAATATCTCGATTATCATTACGGATATCGCTAAACGGTAAAGGACTTTTATGTTTATTTCGATCCTATCTACCTTCTTGTGGAGAATTGGAAAAGTCTCGCTGAACACCCTGTATATTAGATATTAATATATACACATACATATGTATATATGTATATATATATATATATATATATATTAGACTGACAAGAAATAAAATTTACTTTAATCGGTCTTTCAGCTCAAAAGCTTTCATTTCGTGCTAAAAGAACACTCCTAAATTTTTATCAAAAAATAATAAGATTTGGTTAGTGAACGATTTTTAAACCAAAATTTTGATTTTTCTTAATACATATTTGATTTGATGCAAAAATGGTTTAATCCGGATTTTAAAATGCGATGTATTATTTTTCGTCGCCGAACACAATCCAATAATTCATTTAGCTCTACGATATACGCCTTAAGAAATACAGCTCAATTATTAATGTGAAAAAATGAATTTCGAGTTCAAAATCGATTTTAGCAAGGTTTCAAATGGATCGTTCTCGAACTATAAGTTTGTTTATCCAGAAACAAGATCCAGTTGGAATTTTCCCGGGACTCCCTACAAGGCCTTTAAAAGTTGTATTTAAATTACGTTTTTAATTAAATTACGTTTTATAAAACGTTTTTAAGGATAGAAAAACTTTTTTTACATATTCTAAAGTATATCTGCTTTGTGGTTTTGTGACATCCTCAAATCAAATGCCTCAATTTGACAATAAAAACTCTTTATTAGAAAACGAAATGAGTATATAATACAAAAAAAATGATTTAATTAATTGAAATAAACTACATATGTCAAATAGAGACAAAAACAGGAATGGAATTTCAATGGAATCATAATTGGTAATCCAAATAGTTCATAATATATTATCGAAAATTTTGATAATAATACAAATAAATTTCTGGAGAACACATTTACGTATTAAATCTTGCAATTTTCGTATTAAAATTAAACCTTGCGAATTGTTCCAATATTCGCTTTGTTTTATTTTGAAAATTTTAATAGGCTAATAACTAATAATGAAGAGAAATTTCAATACTTACTTCAATCAGTGAGATGAATTATTTGGATCACCAATTATGATTTCATTGAAATTTCATTCCTGTTTTTGCCGTTATTTGATATACGTGTGTTGTTTATTTAAATTAATTAAATCATTTTTTTGTATCATGTACACTGATTTCGTTTTCTAATAACGAATTTTGTATTGTCAAATTGAGGCATTTGATTTGAGGACGTCAAAACTAAAAAGCGATATACTTCAGAACTTGTAAAAAATTTTTTTCTATCCTTAAAAATGTTTTATAATCCAGTTAAATGCAACTTTTAAAGGCTTTGTAAGAGGTCCCAGAAAAATTCCAACTGAATCTTGTTCTGGGTGAACAGACAATTTGAGGAAAGTAAAAATTATGTAAGAAAATAACAAAGAAAATTTTTGTTTTTAAAGCAGGAAACCTATTTTACAGTAAAAAAATTTTTTTTCTATATAGTACAATAAAAAAAGAGATGTTATTTTTTTAAATTTTTCTTCTTAATAACTTTGTAACGAATAACGAGCGATGATTAAAACCTATTGGAGATTACTCAGAGTCATGACCTTGACAACATATGTCAAAGTCAAGGTCATGGGGAGGGGGACTACTCTAAACTGGATATTTACCAAATAATCTGAATTAGGTATTAAAAACAATGGTTAATTTTAAACGTAGGTATATCTGAATATATGTAATTTTCCGATCACACATGTTTATACAGTTATATATTTTATACACTGTTAAATATTAAAAAATTAAACCAATTTCTTAAGTTAAACATGACATTTTTAACTTTCAAATGTATTTTGTTTCAGTACACAACATGTGGTTAAAAAAATAATCAAATCTAATAATTTTTGTAACTGAATTGCTCAGTTTTATATTAAACAACGGTTTTTAATGTTAACGTATAAACTTAATAAATAATAAACTAAATTTGAATCAAATTGTTTAACTCCATTGTTTTAGTTAAATTAACGATATAATAAGAAAGAACCAATGGCGGTAAGAATAATTAAAAATAACTCAAATTGGATATAATTTGACATTATAAATTTAACAGTGTACAGCTCTTACACAATATAATATAATATAAATAAGTTTAATCCTAGCTTGCTATTGAGATATTAAGTGATACAGTATTATTATTGATATGTATTACGCACACGAAAATAAACTACTCTTAATGTAACTCAAGTTTTTTTATACATTATATCAATAAAAAGGAGCATGTAGCCACAGCACAAGATGTTTTTGTGAAGTCATATATTTAAAATTATCGTCACAATAATAAAATTTCGTAGACGTTTCGGTCAAGATTTGACCATCTTCAGTACAATAAAATGTGATCTCTGTGTGATTAATTAATATAATATACAATAAAATTAATTAAATAATTCAAAGAATTAATTTTAAAATATCCGTAATTAAGAAGTCGTCATATACAAAATAACTTGATAAGGTTACAATGTTTAAAAATCAGAAAAATTTTTTTGAATAGTCGCATTAAAACAGTCGTTATATAAAATTATCTTGATTAATTTACAATTGTTCAATGTCACCTAATATTTATTCCATTATACTTGAAAAATAAGTCAAAAGAAATTGCCGAAATTGCAGTCGTCATGACGAAAAATTTTTTTTTTTAAACTGACGCGTCAGTTAAAAAATTTTTTCTATCTTAATGTAATCCTTTTTTTGAACGTGAAGCTTGTAAGACACCGTGAGAAAACACGTAATTTCTAGATTTTAAATAATTTTTATAGCAACAATAATTAACAGAAGCTAATAATACCAATATTGCATTAAAACGTATGACAATATTAAAACAATAATCAATCTTACCATGTATTCTGCAAGACGGTTCCTCCAATATAATTAAAAAAAAACTATTATAAATGTCTAAATATTTGAGAATGTAGTGTGAGAATCATTCTTGACAATATGTGATCGACGTGTAGCCAGCGACAGAATTTATATTTATAACAAAATAAGGAACGATGGAAAGGGAAGAAGAAAAGAGGGTTTTGTTCTTAGAGAGTAAGGGGGGCCATTATCGACAATTGGAAGGTAAATTTCAAGAAACTTATCTGTATCACTTTGTTTGTTAAGATCACTTTCTTGTCTTTTTATATGTATCATTTCGGAAACCATTCTTTTATAATATGAATGTTCAGAATCTAGGATGGTAGTACCATCCCAGTCCATCCTATGATTATGATTTTGTCTGTGCTGAGAAATAACAGACATAGCACTAGAATTTTTCTTTATATCATTTTTATGCTCTTTTAACCGTGTGATTAATTTTCTTTTTGTCTGGCCAACATATGACTGGTTACAATTCAGGCAATTTATTCTGCATATATATCACATTCGAATGATTTTCTTTTTTGATCTTATCTTTACCCGTTTTTATGAAATTGTTCAAACAATTCATTGGTTTATATGCAATCTTTAAGACAAATTTTTTTGAGATATGAATTGAAATTTTTCTGAAATCTTATTTAAATAAGGAATGGTGAAGTATTTTTTAGTTTCAATGGAATCCGAACTGAATACATTATAGTGTTCTTTAATATTATCAAATTTATTTTTGTGAGACAGAATTTTAATCCTATTATTTATTGTCGAAAACAAAAAATCTAATAGATATTCGTTATCTTGAAAAATACTAATTAAAGAGACAATATTATCTTTATGAAATTTTGGATGGGCGAGGAACAGTATTCTATCAAACTGTCCAATTACAATACTCTCTTTTGTGTACTAATGGATGATTCGAATGGAAATTTAGATATCTACCCGAATTTGTTGGTTTCTTATAGTTGTCAAAAATAATTCTTCCGTTTTCCACTAGTAGTTTCACATCTAGAAAACCTATTATCAAGTTATTTTGTATATGACGACTTCTTAATTGCGGATATTTTAAAATTGATCTTTGGGTTATTTAATTGATTTTATTGTATATTATATTAATTAATCACAAGGACATCACATTTTATTGTACTGAAGATGGTCAAACCTTGACCGAAACGTCTACGAAATTTTATTATTGTGACGATAATTTTAAATATATGACTTCACAAAATCATCTTGTGCCGTGGCTACATACTTCTTTTTATTGATATATTTTTATACATATTACACTTTCAATATGACAAAATATTTATAATCTAGATTTTTATAAACACAAATAATATAATAATCATTAACTTAATTTATTAACTTAAGAGAAAATAAAGAACAAGCACATTGTCAAATTCAATCTTGAAATAGTATGAAAAAAATGTAGTTCAATATATCTTCTCATAACATTTAAAAGCTTATCTCCGCTTGTTTTAGTTTTGTCCTAACTTTTTTTAGCATGGCAGATTGGACGATTGAACCTCCTAATGACCACTGAAGCAATAAGTTAGCATCTAATAACATTGGTCACTTATTTATAGGATATATAACTCTGGTATATACATGTAACGTAGCATCTAACAAAAACTTAATTTATCAAGTAGAGGAAAGTCGCCGATACTGACATAGGTCTCCTAAAGTGATACCCCCTTATTTTTCGGAAACTAACTATTGCACTTTATTAATACTAATAAAATCATGATCTGTTTAGCTAATTAAAGAAGTACAAACTCATAATTCGTAGGTTTGTGGCTTGTTTCTATATCAAATCAGCTAACAACGAATTCTACAAATGCAAAAATAAAATTCTTACGATTTTCTTTTGCAAATTGTGAGGTTTAAATAGTAGTGACTATATTATTGATAATATTAGGTCATTTTAAATACTTGTAGTTTCCGAAATAAGTTTTATTTATATTATTTTTTCTTTTAGTCTTTTCATAATACGATTTTTAATTTAAAATGGGGATGCAGCGTAACCCGACACACCTATCCGTAAAACAGACCATGAGCTAACTTAATCTTTATAATGTTGCTTTATAGTATCAAATAAGCTATATTGAAGCTGAAGGCAATCGTGCATATATGAAACAACTCTAGAAAAACCATCGCGTTACATATTTGCATCTTGCAGAACAGCATAAAGTAAATATGCATATAATTCAATAAAAATGTTTGATAACGAAGTAAAATGATTCTGAAAAATCTTATATACATTCACTTATAGGTACTTTATACAGATAATTCCTGTAAAAGAAAAAGAATAGGAATACGTAGCATTACTGCCTACTGTGTCAGTTTTGGAGCCCATTTTGTCAGACGCTCATTTTTGCATAATGGTACGTATCCACTGAGCGCGTCACGCGTCGCGTCATGAAAGAGAGAAAGAGATAAGATTATATAAATACACAACCCCTCTCTTTCTCTTCTTCGACGACGCGACGCGTGACGCGCTCAGTGGAAACGTACCATAACTTACGAAAAACTTAATTATTGCAAAATTGCTGACAGTATTACAAAAATTGCTTATACTATCTGATAGAAGATACTTTTTACTTTGTATTTGTTTTTGAAGTTGTATTTTTACCTTTTGTTTAAGAAATATTGTCTAAAAACAAAGTGGTATGTCGGTATCGGTGACCTTCCTCTATTATTTACTATACTTAAAGTAAATGAACTATACCAGTAGAAACTTTGTACTGTCTATTACTATAAAAAAACTATTAGAAAAATCCAAAATATTTATTTTTCATATTAAAAAAAAAAGACTTTTGGAAATTCTTGCATTTTTGCCACACATCCTATAGGGATGGGATATATGGCTACTCACAGGAGAGATGTACGGCTCATGAAAAATTTACAAATAGGAAATGCTTTAAATAAGACTTAGTAAAATGATACAGTAACTTATAAAATGTGTTTACAAAGTCAAGGAATAAAAATAAGAAATATATGTATAAGAGGTAATAGACAATATTTATAATCTTTTACATATATGTATATATATTACAAGTGTTACGATATAAAGTACATGTTTCATATAATATATTTATAATGCATTTAATGTACTGAATCCAATCTGCACACTTTTTATGCTTTGGACATAACTTCCGTCCGCGAAAAATGCCATATAATGCTTCAAATAGATGGGATATACAAGATAACAAGCTGAATAAAGAATAAAAGTTAAGGACTTATATTTTGTTATTTTTCGTTTTTTACACTTATTCCTCTCTCTCTTTCTCTCTCTTTCTGCATTTATATATCATCAAATATCCATTAGCCTTTTGTAACCCCTATAGTAATTATTTTATGTAAGTTATAATTGCGCTACTTATTACACTGACAAATCAATTCAACTGATAGTAATTTTATTAATATTAACAGTAAAAAACTGAAATCATAGAACAATATTAATATAACATAAAAGCATGTAACAGAGTGGTTGCCTGCAAATTACCTTTACTCCTTTTATTTTCTCTAATTTTTGTGACGTAAATCCCTGCGCGGCGTAAATACCGAAGTTGCCCTACTTTACGTATCGATAGCGTTCTAAAATTAAGAGATTAAACTAAAGGATAATTAAAGGCTGTATTAGTTAGAATAAAATAGAAAAAATAATTAAAACACGACTGTACGTTGGATATAATATTGATACATCGGTTGCAAGACATTAATCATTAATTTTAAAGAATGGATCATGTGAATAATCAAGATTTAGATTGTAAAATAAGTCTCTTGGCAAGCTAGTTAAAGTAAATAAATTCTATTTTATATAGCTCTTAAATATTAATTATAACCGTTAAATATTCAAAAAATTGAATTTAAACCAATTGTTTGAGTCAAATAACATTTTGTTATTTTTAATTTATTTTAATTTATTTTAGTACAAAACATGTGATTGAAAAACAATCTAATCAATTCATTTCTGTAGCTGAATTGTTTAATTTTAGAATAAGCAGCGTTCATATTAATATATGCATTTAGTAAATAATAAACTGAATTTGAATAAAAAATATATTTTTCGAGCTAAATTATTTAATTCCATTGTTTTAGTTAAATTAATGACATACTGAGTAGAAACGGTGTGATCTATAGAAATGATTATTGATTAATATCAATTCAAATTAAGTATAAATTTGACATTACAAATTTAACAGGGTAGGTTTGGAATTAATAATTTCACTGATATTAACTTGTTAAATTGTAGAGATTGCAATGTATAGAAAGTAAAAACACGTATTGAAAATTCAGAAAGTGTTCAATCGAGGAAACAGATAGTAAACTGATATAGATTGAAACAAATGACTTTGTGAGATAATTGTCGTCGGAGATAAAAGTGATTTTTGTTTGGGTAGGAGTTAGGACAAATGCCTCGCTGTGTATGACTTTCATTTATCATGCACGTATACTGAGAGAAAGGATTTTGTTAATTTAGCAAGCCACCAGTACCTTTAACCGGTGATCGGTAAATATGTGACAACAAATTTTGTTGTTGTGATTGCTACTAGTCTGCTATACCAATCAATTATTAGTAACAGAAGCAAACTATATAGAATTTAACCTACACTGTTAGAAATGTAACCGTTAGAAATGTAAATCCTTTACATGTAAATGAAGCTGGTGGTTATGAATGAAATTAAAAGTAATGAATGATTTAACTGAAAATTAAGTTACAGTAGTTACTTAAATGTAATGAACGTGTACATTAAATTTTATGTACGTGTACATAAATATACTTTTTAGTTACAAATACATTAAATTTAATGTAATGTCATGAAATTAAATTCAAATTAAATTCAATTATGTAACTTAAAAGTTAATGAAATTTAAGAACATTTCTAACAGTGTATCTTTTTGATAGATTTTAGGTTCGTTTACATAAAATTCGTAGATGATCGTGGAGTCTTAAGTTGTAGGAAACCGACCAAGCACAGTCAAATATAGGGAGAATACTTACTAGAATTGGTCAATTTCTTACGATTTAAGACCCTGCAACCGTCTACAACTTTTATATATATATATATGAGCCTCTTATTTGCAAGCGATACTATTGATTATTTGTTACATTGACGAATTAATTTGCAATCGTAACAAATCAATCGTTTTTTTAACAAATATCACATTTGCTGTCGCTTGATTTGTTCCTATAACAAAATCATTCCTCTCAGTGTATATTATAAATTATCTATTTCATCATTTGGATGTCCATAAAAAAATATTCCAAATGTCTACTTTCCATTTCTACGATTTCTACCTGACTCTTTGCATTTCATAGGCTTGTGTCAGAAAATTGGTATCAGGGAGCCAAATTTCACGTCTTATAAGTTAGCGGAATAAAGTGAGCAGAATCAATTCTAACTAATATTTTTGTTTGTTGCTCAATTGTAGTTGAAATGTTGCCAAAGAAAAAAATGTGTTGCTCTGTCGGTTTTGTTAACCATAAAAAACGATGTTCCGCTGAAGGAAGATTAAGTTAACGGAACAATATGCATATGACAAAGCCGATCTACGTAAAAATAACGTAGGAATTTGCTAATTTGTTGCTGTCGAAATATCCTAGCTTTAAATCCATTATCTACGATATAAGTGTCAATAACAACGAAAGCCTTAGCGTACTAACGAAACAAGAATAAAGTACCAGTAAAAAAATTATTGCTCTCTTAAGATTGGTACTGAGATGTCAACTGAATTTGTTGCTCTTCTATACGAAGTTAACCCTCCACTTTTCGAATCAACGTATTTTGAGAATTGTGCTGAATTTGCTAGGTTTGTGCTGCTTTGTGCCCGAATATTAATATCGTCATACGAAAAATACGTTAAAAAATAGAAAAAAAAACGATTTTTTTGTCAGTCTCCTACTTTGTATTTTTTCCAATCTTTTAAACTGTGCTAGGTGGGTGCTAGGTTGTATTAACATTGTACTAAAATGTTACCTTTAAATAATGATAACAACAAAAGCTATATGATAAGAAATAATTTTGGACAAATCTGAATACAACTAATGTTTACAAACAGTTATTCAAATGGCATAAAACTGCGTATCTCAATTGTATTAGACTAGCACAGCTCAGATATACGGTATAGTCGACATCGAAGCACTACAAACCCGATTTATAAACAAAAAAACCGAGTGCGAAGTGCTGCGAGCAAGAGTAAAGTGCCATTAATATCGTTGTGCCGAAGAATTTGTGCTGACTTGTACTAGGCTAGCACAACTGATATATGCAGTTTCATGTCATTTGAATAACTGATTCAAATGTAAACGTTAGTTGTATTCAGATTTGTCAAAAATTCTCAACATATGTATAGCTTCTGTTATTATCATTATTTAAAGATAATACTTTAGCACAACGTTAATAAAACCTAGTGCAATCTAGCACAATCGAAAAAAATTGGAAAAAATGCTAAGTGGGAGGCTGACAAAAAAATCTTTTTTTCCCCTATTTTTTAATGTATTTTTCATATGACGATATTAATATTAGGACACAATGTAGCACAATTCTCAAAATACGTTAATTCTAAAAGTGGGAGGGCTAACTTCTTATGAGCCGGATATACTGCAATGCCTTGTAATTTATAAAATGACAGAGCGCGAGCGTTCCGATTATGCGAAAATTCTGTAATTGCTCTGAACGAACTATCTTCTTCTAGAAATCGACAATGATCCGTGGAAAGTGACGCAAAATCTCCGAAATAAATGTTAGATACTGTGGGGAAAAAAATCGGATCCGTCTAGATTTATTTCCCGGCATCATACGTCCGATATTTGAGGACGATATAGTCACATGGACGACGACTGCGATTTATCGCATCACGCGTGACGAAGCGTGCGGCCACACCGCGAATAAATCCCGAATTTTGCTCATCATTTAACTTTTGGTCGCGGCCAACTCATGTAGCGCAATTAGTCGCGTATAGAGTCATTACTCACCATATTACATTTCTTTTACTGTGACACAGTCGCTATATACATTAGAAAATAATAATTAAACCTTAACCTTAATTTTATATAAAATAAAAAGATATTATAGAAATAATAAAGCTAAAAAAGATATTATATTCACAGTTTTATCTTATTCGGCATATTCTTTGCTTATCGTATAAATGGACCATCACTCCTTGGATCACTCGGATGATTATGATCCTACATGATTGATTAATTAAAAGTTATAGTATCTCACGTCGAGATATCTGAGGTTTCAAATTACTTAAGACTTTTCAATTGTGTGCTTGTAAACTTTTTTATAGGAGAGGATTACAAATTACTTTTCTTAAATCTTTATTCTTTGTTCTTATAAAGCTACTCAGCTGATTACTTCAAGCTGTCGTCTTCGCGACGCCCTTTAGATTCTTGGTATTTAAATTCCGTCATAGCAGCTACGGCAAAATACTCTACAAATTCTTTTTAAATTCCGCTGGTGTCCTTACGAAGCGAATCAATATTGTGGAGAATATAAACTCTTTGAAACTACGTAAAATTGTTTTTTTTTTTTATTTTATGCTTCGTTTTATGTTACATAAGATATAATAATGAAGATTTATTACTGCATTATTAATAATTTTTAGAAGATCAAAACGACATACACGTATTAAATGGTTAAACATGAGTCTGAGAAAAATTGCGAACGACTAATAAATACACGAGGAAGCGAACTTTGATCTCGCGCGCTCATGCATTATCCATAAAATCCGCACGGCTAGCATAATAGCGAAATCACCAGATATATCTCAACGGCAATATTTCTCGGTGACTTTCTCTGGATCTGTAGTGCTTAAAAATAAATGCCACATCGATAGTAGAAATCCAATATTTTGATGCGTGCAATCGCATTTATGTAGCCGTGAGAGTCTCGTCATTATGCGTCATGCTGCGTCAGGCGCCAACTCCAACTCTAATATGAAGATAAATATATCGGAGCGTATCTATCGCGCTTCTTTTCTGAGATGTCTCGCCTTCTCTCAGAAACATCATATTAATCTTCGTATACAACGATATTTTAAAATCGACTTTAGGAAATTTGTAAAGAAAAAAGTAATGCGGGAAATGGAAGAAAAGTGCTCGATGAAGTGCTCTTTGTATATTAAATCGAATGCGGATAATTGATAAAAATGTCATTTAAATAATTTCATTAAATTTTACAATTTTAATTAAACTTAAAATAACCATCAAAATAATGGAATTGAAGAAAGAAGGGCTGCGATTGTGCAAGAGAGAAGAGAGAAACGTGTAGATAATCGAAAAGAGATAGACAGCTTCAATCTGTACGTGCACATATGTGCATCAAAACTCGTTTAAGTGTATGCGCGATAATTGGCGTATGAATCATGCTCTCGAGTGTAACCACGTCCGTTGCGCGCGGGCACAAGCATACACATGTGCTGCGTGTACGTCGGTAGTTCAAATTGCGCGATGGCGGGACTGCTGTTGCATTATTATGCATACAATGCAAAATAATTATTGCTGGGGTGGGAATCGACGTAAGCGCGAGGTGACTCTCGGTAGATAATAGCATGATCTGAAATTTTATTAGAATATATATACATGTCGGAGGGATCAAAATTTTATTATGAAAATCAAAATCTCAAGTTAATTTTAAAATCTCAGATCAATAAATCCATTTTCACTTAAATTCAATATATATAAAAGGTAATGTATAATATCCGAGAATCACTAATTTGTAATGTTAGAAATCGCATTATCGAATTTATCGGTTTTTAATATCTATAATTAAATACATAATTAGAAAAATTATATCAAATTTAACACATTGTGCTTCAAAACCGTCTACTTATAACTTTGTGTTAATTTAATATAAGATGAATATGTTAAGTTAGAAAATAGCACAAATGTCAAATAAAAAAAAATTATGCACAAAAACTACAATACTGACACAGTTTGTAAGCAAACTGTGGAAGCATATTCTTTCAGTAACATTAACATTTGTAATATTATAATAACCACATACACTATTTCGAAATCTTTAGTTTTTCTTAACATATACTTTAGTTATTGTTATTATCACATAAATATAGTAAATAAAATATAATAAATAAAAAAAAAATAGTTACATTCACTATAATTGTAATTGTGTTTATTAAACAGAAATATTTATCTTATTTACTATTTATATCTTGATATTTTACTGTCTATTAATATTTGCAATTATTATATAAAGTAACTCCGGCAAATACGCCGCGCTGGGATTTACGCCGCAGAAATGAGAAAAAATGAAAGGAGGGGGGTAATTTTCCCGCAAATACTCCGTTACATGTCCTTATGTTACATTAGTATTGTGTTACGATTTCGACTTCTTACTGATAATATTAATGAAATTATTGTGAGTTGAATCGATTCGTCACTGTAATAAGTAACGCCATCATAAATTATAATCTACATAAAATGATTACTGTAGGGCGTGTAAAAGACTTAGTGATTATTTCGTGATACATATACGTGTAGTGAAATAGTAAAGTATGTTGTGTAGCAAATACAAGTGCTTTACTTTCGTATTCTTTGTTTAGTTTGTTGTCTTGTATATCCCACTTGTTTGGGATATAGGGGAAAGTCGCCTATATCGTACCTCCTAACGTTTAAACAAAATTGTAAACAAAAGTACTGAAGATATCAGAATATTTCTGTACTTATATTAAACTTTGGTTCATTGACAATAAAATAAAGCGATACTTTTGCGAAAATAAACATTAAATTATTGTTTAAATTAGATTTTAAAAAACAGTAGTTTTCGATACGATTTGGATCTTTAAATTGTACCACACTGAGAGAAAGGATTTTGTTAATTTAGCAAGCCACCAGTACCTTTAACCGGTGATCGGTAAATATGTAACAACAAATTATGTTGTTGTGATTGCTGCTGGTCTGCTATATACCAACCAATTATTAGTAACAGAAACAAACTATATAGAATCTAACCTATCGTTTGGATAGACTTTAGCTGGTTTACATAGAATTCGTAGATGATCGTGGAGTCTTAAAGTTGTAGGAAACCGACTGCAGCACAGTCAAATATAGAGAGAATACTTGACTAGGATTAATCAATTTCTTACGATTTGAGACCCTGCAACCGTCTATGACTTTTATATATATATATATGAGCCTCTTATTTGCTAGCGATACTATTGATTATTTGTTACATTGACGAATTAATTTGCAATCGTAACAAATCGATTGTTTTTTTAAAACAAATATCACATTTGCTTTCCCTTGATTTGTTCCTATAACAAAATCTTTTCTCTCAGTGCACCTGGTTTCTAAATCGTACTTTTAATATAGCAAACAAGCTGACATTGCTTATTGTCATTTTGACATTAAAATAACATCTTTAACGTCAAAATGACGGTAAATAACGTCAGTTTGTTTACTGGGAAAATAAACAAAATTAATTTTAAAACTCATTTATTAATAAATTTATTTTTAATTTTAAACTGAATATACGTATTTAAGTAGGTATAATAAAAACTTTATATTATAAAAATCGAAATTAGACTCTGTGTTTTTTAAACTCATTTAAGAAAAGTAAAAAGCAATACTTAAATCTCAGGTATTTAAAAAAAATAAATTTTTGAAATAAAATCAATTACGGATTTTTCCGTCACAATAGAAAAGATTCAATAGAAAGACTCAATAGAAAGACTCAATAGAAAAATTTAATAGAAAGACTCAATAGTTGATAAGTAATCATTTTCTTGAGCGCTTTTTTGAACAGTTTTGGTAAATGTCAGGATTGTCACTACAGGTTTTGTGCAACCACTTAGAGCACCTGACACAATGAATCCAGTCCATTGTAGGTCCTTTTTTGTCATAATAGTAACCTCCACATATTGCTCGCGTCACTTGCGAAATTCGTACCGGTACAATATAAAGATCAGTGACAAGTACGATTTACTCAAATCTCTCTATTTTTACAAATTTGCAAATAGCAACATAACTTACAAATATTTTGCTAATTTGATGCTATACTCGAAAAGAGTTTAAATATCAATTATAACCCTGAAAGACACTATAATTCAATTACCCACCTTGTAGGGGAGACCGGGGCTGGTTGTCGTACGGGGTTGATTGTCAAAATGCTTATAACTCAAACAAGACACTGCAGAAAAATCTCTTTTTTTGACTGTAAATAGTTGATATAATATTAATTTGTTGTATAAAATGGTTTGCACCACAAGCATTGTATATATTATTTATAGCGATTTTTGAGAAAATGAAGTCGGTGAGTAAATTTTTATAATCACCTATTTTGTTGTCTGACAAGTCTTTGGCATTATTAATCGTAATATCCCTGTATTCATAGAAAATGCCATATGTTAGAAGATCTTTGCTACAATTAAGTAATCATTATTCTGACTAAGTTTGTGAATATGATCTCTTTTATTAAAAATTATAATCTCTTTTATTAAAAATGGCTATGTGGGGTAGATTGACCAAAATGAGACGAGGTTAGGTGACAATTAATTTTAATATCTTTAGAGAACATATTTTCAGAGAATATACTTACAAATATATTATATTTCATATAGATATATGTTTTTTCATTTTTCATTTAGAAACTATGGTACAAAAACAAATTACGTATTTTATGATTAAAATAAAACTATTTTATTTGTACTAGTACTATAATTACTATTATTTCTCAAAATATAGAACTGATATTAAAATAAAAATTGTGTTTTTTATATGTGTTGTCCATAACAAATATGCTACTGCCAATCCTAGAACGTGTGACAATCAACCCAGAACACGGGATTAATTGTCATATTTTCGCATTTAAAATTAAATAACTTATTTTTATGATATGATGAATTCACGAGTAATATTTTTTTTAATACCTAAAGGATGTAGGTATATTGTAACGTATATAATATTTCAAAATCAGACATCCACTTTTTTCTAAAAATCAATAATCAAAAACTGTGATAATCGGCCCCGGTCTCCCCTACTGATAACACCTTAGATAAATTGTATTAAAACTTAGATCAGACACCGAACAAAATCAATTTTGAATGTCACTCGTAAACAGACGACTCGAAGACAAAACAAAAATGATAGTTCTTAACCCATATTACCAGCGTCACATCAGTGTCATTATCTTAAAAAAAAAAATGTTTTGTTTAGAAAATACAATAGAGGTACGATTTAATCGTCGGTAGCCAACTCTCGCCTACAGCATATTTAGCGAGCGGGATTTATGCCCAAAGCATACAAAGTGCGTACATTGAATTGAGTGTACTGAATGCAATAAACGCATTATATGAAATATGTACCTCATGTCATAACACTTATAATATATGTAGGAAGATTGTAATTATTATTTATTACTTCATATACATATTTATACCATTTTTATTACTTAATAAAACTTTATAAAACACATTTTATAAGTTATTGTGTCATTATACGTCTTATTTATATGCATTATTCGTAAATTTTTCATAAGCCATATATACCCCTCCTCCCCCTATGAGTAGCCACATATTCCATCCCTATAGGATACACAGCAAAAATGCAAGGGTTTCGAAAAGTTTATTTTTTAATATGAAAAATAAATATTTCGGATTTCTAACATTTTTTTCATAGTAGTAGACAGTACAAAGTTTTTACTGATATAGTATGTTTACTATAAACATAGTAAATAATACTTAATAAATTAAGTTTTTTTAGACGTCGCGTATATGTATATCGCGGGAGAGTTACCCTAAATTTATAATTTATAATTTTTTCATGTTTTGAGTTCCTATCAATAATTATTTTATTGTTTGGAGCTCCTAACAATAATTATTTTACCATGCAATCATAGCCACAAATGTCAAACGTATTTCTCCGTGTTTAATAACTAATTTACGCAGTTCGAGATATTAATATCAAAGTTGTATCTACAGGGATAAATAATGGATTTGAAAAGAATATATTGTGAAAAATGTGAAGATATAATATAAAACATATATATAATATAAAAATATAAATAATTAATAGAGATATTTAATTTACTGATATAATTATATTACTATTATTGTATTTTTTTTATTTACTTATATATGTATAGAGTTAAGTATTATAATAATTTGAAATATTTTTAATACGTTTTCCAATTATAATTTGTTTAGACTAACATTTTTATCAAAAAGAAAATCTTTCAAAATATTAAAATTCGAACACATTAGCGGAATGTAATTAAATATTATAGTCTATTCAGATATATATATATATATATATATATATATATATATATCCGTTCTGCAAAACTCATAGATTCTCCCGTGAGTGTGTTGTCTTCATTGGGTTAAAAATAAGATTCCACAGGTGTGGGCGAACGGCCGTTGGTCATATCCAGCATGACGGACAACAATGCGATATACATTTCAATGGCTCCTTAACGATCTGCAAAGCCGTCCGTAAACCTGTTTATCGAGTTATCTCTAAGAGCTTGCGCAACAGCGATGCTATCTGTGCTTTTACGAGTATTGAGAAATTTAAATTGTTCACGGAATGGCTTATTAGCAATTGTCATTACGGTGGTACGTAGATATTTTACGTATATATCATGAATTTGTCTCATGCAGAATTCAAACATGTTTCATTTATTCAGTAATCATAAAGTACAAAACACATACACTAATTAACAACATTAAAAACTAGAATTAAAACTTAAGATATTAACAAATAGTTGTCAGCGAGTAAAATAAATTCCCTAGCATCTTTACTGTAAAATGTATTTAATATGCGATCTTTTTTGATTGTTATCATTATTTATTTTCTGTACTATCATCAATGTTTTTCTCGTTAAATTATAATTTGCAAGCCAGCGTACCGTGCACGAGAATATTCGATGTGCTAAAGTAAACACGCATTATACGGAATGGATAAAAAAAATTTAACAGTAAATAAACAAGTATCTATCAATAATATTGCGTAAACATAAATGCAGTGATCTTTTTTACGGCGCATCGCAATTTTACGTTCGGCCGCACGGACGAACAAATATTGGATGTGCCGAGACTATTATTACTTGTTTTATTAACCGTGCAAAACGGGTTTCTGGCCACGACGTAGCTGTGGTATGTACCGATGTGCGTAATACGGCCGGTATACGCAGCTTCGATCGACATATCGCGCGTATACACTTTTGCGCTCGCAGTTGCGCGCGCCGCGCGGCGTGCGCCGTGCCCGATGACGCGCATCTGTATGCATATGTCAAATACAGGGACAGAAACGGACGGTAAATCGCTTTTACGAGCACGAGCCGAGCCGATCCGTCCCCTTTGTCGTACACTCCGCGACCCCTCAACCCACCAACGTGTCATTTACCGAAAATGTAATCGGCGCTGCTGTGTAGCGCGATTGATCGCGCGGAGCGTAGAATCAGGGAGCAAAAAATTTTTTTTAGCTCACACAATCCAATTCATTAGAAGCATCTATGGAAGAGAATTGCCCCGAGAGACACGTGCTGCGTAAAAATAAATTAAATATAGATATCCAACTGCTTATGCCGATGGCAGATAAACGCCAAAAATAATTTTGCGTTTGCCAGTGGAAAAATCTTCCAATGGTAATGTGTGAATTAACATTAATTTTCTCGAAATATCTCGTGCATCGATGATGTTAATCCTCCGTAACTAACGGTAGATCTGTTGGAAATATTCAATTATAAATATTTTTGTCCAAAATGTCAAACAATTCAATTTTCTTTGTGTTACATCTGCAAAGAATCTCGTATTGATTATACATATGATTCCAGAAATAAATTATTTTTCACATACGATACAGCTTACAATATGGTAAAAAAAAAAATAATTTTTGAGCTGTGTTGTATCAAAGATACAAAATGCTCATCAGAGCATCTTTGATACATCGTAGCTCAAAAAGTAACTGTTATTTTTTAGCCTTGTGTCTATATGGTATCCTTTGTTCACCACATTATAAATTACATATTATACGAGTATGTGAAAACACTAACTCGTTTTACTTAATTTTTAGATGTAATTTTTCATATAGGGGGAGATCGGGTCTCGTTGGCACAGCTTTCACAGTTTTAGGTATTAAGTCCTTTAAATAACTGATTGTTATGATTAAATTATGCTAATATGATAGAAAAAACCTTTTTCTACATTTTCATGCTAGAAACGATCCTGTATAGTGTATAGTTTCTTTGTAGTAAGTGAAATACGAACACGCTGCATTGCAGCCGGCTTGCCCCGATAGTGGGGTAAATTGGTACATGTCACGGGTTAAGTTGCCCATATATACAAACAGTCAACACTAAATGTCTTTGTTATTTCATTCAAGTTAACTGCCAAAGAAGACAGTATAATATTTACGTTGATTTGTGTTGCTAAATAGAAAGCACTCAAAAATATGAAACATTCTCAGATATTAAGACAATTCAACGTATAGAAAAAATTAACCACAAATCTGACCGTGAAAATAAGTAGGTTATATTCATTGTAGTCATCGTAACAACAACTACATTACTACATTCGTTTTCTCATAAGAAATATATACAAAGTATTTACCATTTTCTCTGCTTTTATCACATGCATATTTATACACGGTAGTACATGTCACGACACATCTCACGCGCGCACGGTAACAGCACAGCATGCTAACCTATGCTGACATTGCGTCAGTTGCGTTAAATATAAGCAGCCAACGTACCCCATCTCTACATACATTTGATTTTAATGATTTTATTATAACAAATTACTGTTATTACTTAAAATAACATGCCATATAGTAACGAAAACTTTTCTTTTAGCTGATAATACGTCATTTAGATTTATTTTCTCAAGCTGAGAAACATTAATACGAAATATTGAAAAGCTCGAAAATCTACTTGATTCCCCGTGAATTAGATTTTTCTCTTTTTTTA
>NW_017299883.1:101924-109390 GCF_001594075.2 Trachymyrmex cornetzi | reverse complement strand
GAGGGGGTAACCACTAGCTGAAATATTGTCCCACAGATTACATGACATTATATGATTTCATCTAATTAGAAATAATTTTTTTCACTACATATAAAGTCATTTGGTAAAATAAGAATTTATTTAATATTATACAATGATTTATTGTGGTTGCATATGTAATTATCGGATTATACATAGAGATTTCATACAAATTTTATAATGATTTCGAGGACTGTCCCATGATTACATTAAGTGGTTACCCCCTCGGACCCGGTCCCCCTACATGTATCTCTATATAATTAGTACAGGATCTTTTGAATTATTGTTATTAAAATATACTTAATTCTAGTATTCATTTTTTTTTATACGTGTTATGTCACATTGGTTCCTTGAAATTAATTTGTGTCTTTTAATTAATATAAATTGAGTGAGTTTTTCAGTGTCAATAACTGTGTTACAGATTTGTGCGTCGACTTTCGAGGGTTAAGGGGATGTTGGAGCGATAATTATTGTACAACCGATCAGTTACAGTACAACCAAAATTTTCAAACTGGCTTTACGGATGTAAGATTTTTTTACAAAACTAAAATATGCACAAATTGAAAGTCCGGATGTGTCGATTTCATAAGAAAACCGCATAAAAATGAAAAAAATTTACATACTTTTGGCTCGTATAACTGTCATCTGAGATTGAAGTTTGATATAAAAGTATTACAGTTCATATGAGTACACTAAGAAAAAAGTTTTGTTGATATATGACCAACAAAAAGTTTTTCGTTGTCCTAACCAAAATTTGGTTATTCTAACCAAATTTTTGGTTAGGACAACAAAGTTTTTGTTAGAATATGTGACTAACAAAAACTTTTATGTTATTCTAACAAAAAATTTTGTTAGCATAACTAAATTTTGGTTAGGACAATGAAAAATTTTTTGTTGGTCATATATCAACAAAACTTTTTTCTGAGTGTAGCATTAGTATTCAGCAGATCTTGGATTACTTGAATGGACAATACTAAGTTTGTAGAACTAAGATGAAAGCCTATAGAAGAAAATATTTTAGGTTGAACGTAATTCACGTATATATATATATATATATATATATATATACGTATGGTTAGCAAGAATTTAGAATGGCATGTAAATCATTATGAACAGAGCAGTAATTGTCTTCAATAGGTACTCGATCTTGCAAGAGATGACACTGCAATCTGTTAGATAAGGAGAGACGTATGCGTTGAGTGAGATAGAACAATAATGTAAGAAACTAACAATAAGTTTGAAGTTAAAAGTCTGTATTATCGACATCGATCAAGTTTGGCCGCGCCGCGCTCCAGCATCCCCTTAAATCCGTTTTAATTTGATTTTTCGTCCACGTTTACGGTTGTTGTATATACTTAGTTTCTTTTTATAGATGATATTGTTGAGCGGTTCTGTCTTCGTTTTTGTCGATATTGCATTTTCTGGATTTATATCAGAATGTAATAAAGCTAGCTGAGCCATGCCTATTAATTTCCCAGAGTATCGTGGTCGAGTAGAATAGTATGTGCCTCGTACAACGTGTCCTTTCGCGCGAGTGAATAAAAGCAGCGTTGTGCGTCATTAAAGTATAAAGTTTGAGAAACTACGTAGGTACAATACGAGATTACAAATTTCATATTATCAATTCGCGCTCGCTACTACCTCGCTGCGTCTCGGAAGATTTTTCTTTTTCCTTCGCGAATATTATTGTTAAAACTTTCGCGAAGAAGCGACTCTTTTCTCTTCCTCTTTCTCAAAACGGTTATTTTCACCGTAACTGCACGGTCGTAGGAAATAAATTCGCAGAATTTCAAAGCCGTGCCGCGCGTAGATACTCCTTTATTCGTTAAAAAGCAATATGAACTCGCGCGACGCCAGATTTAATATTGCAATAACGTCCACTCGAGTTGCAATCGAAAGCTACGTCACCGCCATTCCACTCGGCAACATTTATGCCCTGATTAGGAATAGTTGTTTGCTCCCCAATAGGTAAACTGCCAACGTTGGAAGTAATTATTCGCCCACCGTTCATTTGGAAATAATCAAAATGGGGACTCGACGGCGTGGATTAATGCGTTTACTCAAACATGGACTGCAGCGCACTCCCATTGCGCTAACGCGACGTAATTATGCGCGTAACCGACAAATATACGTACACGCGGATATTAAATAAGCTCTTTGGGTCCTCAGGAAGAGAGTTGTTTGGACGAAAATTAAAGAGAGAGAGAGAGAGAGTGAGTCGCGGAATGAAAATATATTATGTAAAGCGCGCTTGTGTGTCACGCGCGTCACGCCCACACACAACGATGGTAGACGCGCGACGCTTTTTTTGGCACGGTGATTAATCAACTGTAGAGAGGTTGCACTCTCTCAGTGCAACGACGATAAAGCAGTGGCCCTAAAAAAACCTGTTCCTCTCGTCTCGCGACGTTATCTCGCGCTCTAAGTGTTACACGCGCAATTCTCTGTAACGCTTTATCGGAAATTCGCACACGGCCGTGGTCCACCCTAGCTCTCGCAACGCTCGCTCTCATGAAAAACTCAGAAATCGAACATACTCCTAATAAATGTACTATAATTTAGTTTTCAACGATTCAATATTAAAAGTTAGACGCTAACAACGCCTGGTCTTTGTCATTAAATATCTCTGGATATTGTTTTAACATGAACCTTTACCAGTAGGTACGCAATCTCATTAAAGTTACGATTTTGCCGAGGGCTCTCAACGAGCGCATGGGCTATTATTATAACATTTATCGCGTATAAACGCCGATATCGGCGCTACGTTACGACGAAATAAATTTATTTCTATGGCCAAGTTTTAGCGAATCAAAATATATATGACAGACAACGACTAATTAATTTATTTCTATACCTATTCCAGAAATCAACGCAATAATTCGAAATAATTTCTTTTCTGCGGCTAAAAAAAAGAAATTAGGAACAATTCCTTGTTAATTTATAATTTATGTGATGATAATCTTTCAACAATTTCAACATCGTGCATGTTCGAATCAATTACATAAAAAAATTGTTTTTTATATAATGTCTCAAATAATTAGATTTCTTTAACGTAATCTAGTAATCTCTTCAATTTCAAAACTTATTCGGAAAGAATAATCAGTTTAAAGTATTTAAAAATCTAATTACACCGAGAGAAAGCGAAATAGTTATGGCAACTATAAATTTGTCAACTTTTGCAACTGAAGTACCTGTAACTAGTTTTACAAAGTAATAGAAACTAAAGTAGTGCTGAATGTTATAAAAATATAGTCACGGCAACAAATTGTATGCACTATTAATTGATAGTGAAATAGTGACTCAACTACATTGAGTAGTTACTTGGACTTTATGCAAATAGATATAACAATTACATTTTTCTAGTTTAGACAAAAACTTTTTTTTAATAAAATACTCTATATCATGTAACTAATCAATCATTGTTGAGGTAACTTTAAGGAATACATTAAAAACCTTTTCTCTAAAGCCGCTCAGCGCGAGCAGTACGCGGCATTGTCACCAGAGGGACGTAGTGGAGTTCAGTTTCTCCTAAGAAGAAAACTTACTCAGCTTACAATAAAAGGCGCAGCGTTGGTTTCGAATTTGGAAGACAAAAATAAATAAGAAGTGCATACACAAATTTGTAACTATGTATTATAAAGCTTCAATAAGAACAATAAATTAATTAAGTGAACTAAGAAAATGTAGTAATATTAACCATTTGTAACTGATTGTATGGTTAATGTTACTATATTTTCTTAGTTCGCTTAATCTAGTATTTTTATTAGAATTTAATAATATGTACATAGTTAAGGCGCTATTTCATTACAAATTTATAGTTACTGATACGACTTTTTTCTCCGAGTGTAGATATAGATCTAAAAATAATTTTGTTGAATCAAAATAATTAGTACGTAAGAATTTCTCAAACGTGATGAGCAGTGTTGCAAAAAGTTTTAACATTCTAATAACTAGTTTGAATGTCCAACAAAATTATTTTCAGTTCTATATCTTATAGCTCTAAATATTACTTCAACGAAACTGTTCTTTCCGTGGTATTGAAATGAAATAAGAATAGGTAAATTCAAGCTTCGATAATTTCAAAGTTAATAAGTCGATAAATTGACGTTTGAGATTGTGAATTGAATGTATCTGGCGTTAAGAAGTACGGATACAATATGACAAGCCGAATTATACTGACCGCGCGACTATGCGAATTAGTCCAACTACTAACCATTGTTCCGATAACTAATCGATTTGGCGCAGCCGCCCGCGCCGCTTTGTTGTAACGAGATTGAACGAATCATTAGAATTAATTTTGGTGATAAACCATCTGTGTTTCACTATCGTCGCGCCATGCCTGTGTCTTTTATTTCATCGGTGACGTTGATTCTTGTGTGTGTGTGTGTGTGTGTGTGTGTGTGTGTGTGTGTGTGTGTGGATCGGTGCAAAAAAATATCGAGTACGAAGACATTGCAAATTGTGCGACAATGAAAAGCAATTAAATATATTGCTGGTAATCATTAACAGAGTGTAAATGTCACGATAAAGCAATTAACATGGCGCATATTCGCTATTAAAAAAGAGCACAAAAGTTGAAATATTTTCAATATTCATATTATTTTTTCACATTTAACCAAATTAAATAGAATTCTATTGGGTGGACTTCCGAAAGGGTGAACCCTTCGATTTTATTGTCGATTGGTACACTACTGTATTTTGATGTGCTGATTACAAATATGATCATGAAAATTACCGACAAGATCATTTTGACGATCATTTGCCGCGCAATCTGGCTAAGCGCCCCCTGCTTAGGAGTGCACGACTTGACCGACTTCCACGCGAAACGCGCGAAAAAATGTGAAAATCGTTTTTTAAATATTTGACCTTGACAATGACCTTGTCGGCAATCTTAATTATCATCTTCGTAATCAGAGTATTAAAATACAGTAGTATGTGAATCGACAAGAAAATCGGGGGTTTACCTTTTCGGAAGTCTATCCTTCTATTTTTACAAATTAAATATACATAATTAGAATCTATTCTTATATGTATAAATTATCTTTATTTTATAATCTATCAAACTAGACGTTAGCAGAGAAATATATTCGAATAAAAAATAAATACAAATTTTTCGATCATCACAGGCAAATATATCGTTCGTCAGTCACGAGAGAATTCACTAGAATCTCGTTCGTCGACTCGAATTATTAATATGTATTGTCTAATCAGTAATCAATTTGGTGCGATATAAAATTGTAATTTTAACAATATAACCGATATCATTTCTGAATCGTTGCATCTACATTTTTGTCAAACTGACACCACTGAACCAGCTTAATTTTGATTCGGTGAGCGCGTGAACGCACGCGTACATGTCGGTATACTCTCCTCCCAGTTGTCACTCCGTTTTACTTCGCTTCAGTCGACAATTTCTCGGCCAGACTCTACATCTTTTACGCTCACCCGAATCGTGAGTTTCCACCTTCCATCGCGAAGCTATTGACCGCTCATAATATTTGTCTCTATCCGAAAAGGCGCCCCTTCGATTTGTCACGTGTCAAATTTTTTCATTTACGCTGCTGCATGGAGGGTTGCGATTCGGGAAACCACAGACATTGCGATTACTTATATACGATTCGCAAAGAGTAAAAAAAAAAAAATAAATAACAAAGCAGATTACACGAGCTCTGTAGTTTTGTAAAAGTAAACAATATTGATTTGTAGAAACATAGAAGAATGAAATTAGCTAGATGCCACTCAGGAAACAATATTTTATAAAACAATAATAAATGACATTACATATGTGGATACACAATTAAATAAATAAGGAAAATATTTTTTTTCAGTCTAAGCTGGACTTTACTCTCAGACTTCTATTACTAGACTGCTAACTCCCCACTATTCCTTATGTAAAAATGTGCCTGTGCGCAGTGTGGATGCGCAGAATAAGATCGTCACCTACAGAATAGAGATGCCAACAGGTCAGGTGATCTAGCGTTTCTGCGATTGGTCCAAAAGTATATAGAAAGCATACGCAGTGTACAAATGTTACTTATTCTGCGCATGTAGTACATACATTTTAAGTTAACAGTTAAGGGGACGAGTTATAATAGAAATCTGTGACTATACCACGGGTTTTAGGTACCTATCATAAAACTCTGTGGAACCAATTCGATTCTTCTTGAAATATGAATTGTTAAACACAATATTAAAAAATATGTATCTTTTAGATTTTTGTGTTTAACGACATATTTCAAGAAAAATCAAATCGGTTCTAGATAGTTCTAGATAAACAAGCACCTTGTTAGTGCTTAATAATATATGCAATGGATGTTCAGATATTTGGTATTTTCCAGACAATTTTCTCGGTATTACAAATAGAAATTTTTCTTTTTCGTTTTCTTTTTTTACAATGATAATCAATAATATATTTCACACTGGATAGCTATATCTAGCTCATAATAAAGATTGGAAGAGTCATCGAGATCATCGAGCGATTGCTGTTCATGTCGGACATATTGCAGGGATGCATATTCGCCTGATGATGCATTGGCTCGGTATACAGTAAATTAATGTTGCAACACGTCAATTGTCGGTATATGAAAGGAGGGAGGCGCTGTGCGAAATTCTAATTTTAATTAAGGGGACGTCGATAACGAGGCATATTATATTTTTAGGGCCATACCAGTCGTTTCGTCATTTTATGCAAAAACAAAATGTATTGTTTTAATTGTTCTTGCATATATGATATGCACGTGCTTTTATTCAAAGGAATGAAATCATTCCGTTTCGTACGATTGCTCCACAATGCTTTTTATTTATGAGATTTATCGTAAATAACGACAATATTTGTTACATAACTAAACGTTGACACAACAAATCAATTGATTCAAAATACAGGCGACTTTTTTATTGTGCGTCCGTGATCTTCCGTATACGATATCTATTTCTCATTTTATTTATACGCAGGTCTCAATGCAATGTATACATGTATATATTTGTCAAAATATGCTTTTATTAAAATATGTCCCGGATATCGAAATTGTCATACGTTTGCAAAAGCTATCCAATGTAACAAACATGAAAAAAAAATTACATACGTTAATTGGATTAATTAATAATCAATCAATTGAGATTTGTAATTTTAAAAATCGTAATATTCGTGGAAAATATAACGGTCGAGTATATAAAAAATTAAAACCTCTCTATAATACATTCATATTACGAAATATTGACGTAATATTGGCGGCCCCAAGGAGAAGCGAAAAGCAGATACAAAGAGATGTCGACAAGATTGATACCTGTTTTATCGAGGTTTTTAATATAACAATAGCAATTATTGATGTGCCGGGGCGTGGGTAAAAATCAATAATTGCGTTATAATTTAACGATTAACCATTACAGACAAACGTATTAGCTTGTTACAGTCTGATACATAAGCATCTCTCTCTCTCTCTCTCTCTCTC
>NW_017299883.1:96034-101899 GCF_001594075.2 Trachymyrmex cornetzi | reverse complement strand
TCTCTCTCTCTCTCTCTCTCTCTCTCTCTCTCTCTCTCTCTCTCTCTCTCTCTCTCTCGCGAGGAAATTAATAAGCACTTCCGGTATATACATAAATCTGTAACCATGTGTGTAACACGTTACTACTGCATGTATGTGCGGATCATCATTTACCGCAGTCAAGTTTCAACGTGAATTCAAAACAAGTCACATCCATTACATCCCGAGGACGAGGTGCGCCTCATTTATTTATCGAGTTTAAAACCTACGAATTACTTGCTAGTGCAGCACGCGGCATACAGAATCATATATGTATGTTGCAAATGAAATATATTGAACCGATATCGATACGACTGCGTGGCGATTGCAAGCGAGCGCGAAGCGTAATAATAATGCGTATACGTGCGTCATAAAATATGTGTTTTGGCGACAGATGGGTTAAATGCTGTTGCCACTTAATTATTCATTAATATGCTGATGCACGATCAGTTAATAAATAATAGTATTTTTTTATTCAGTCATCAATGTCACACTGTGAAAAGTATTTAATTTTAAATAAATGAACGTTGTAGCAATTTAATTTCCGTCCTAATCGCTAAAATATGTAATGTTGAATATTTAAATTTACAGCAAACAGTTGCCTCACGATTTTATTTACGCTACGATATAATTACAACAGCTTCTAAATGCAACTTCAGCAATAGCAAAACATTTTGCGACAACATTGTTCACCGCTACATGTAAAAAACCACACTCGTATTATCATATTTAATAATATATCTCACGCAGTTTCAACGCTGGTCGATCATTCGTTAATAATAGACAGAACGGCGAGATGGGCGAGGCCGCTGCGCGTACGCAATTTCAACTGTAACTCGCGATACTAATTATACCGTAGTAGACGAAAGTCGCGTGAAATTTCATCGAGTTGTCAGTCTGTACGACAGTCTGTACGCAGTCCGACGTTTGACGAATAATCCGTCGCGACTGGATAATCCGTCTGTTACAATCACGATTCGTTCTCGCGATATATTTTTCTCCGAGTCTCAGCCACTTGCATCACGACGCGACGCGCGACGCTGCGGTAATCCTTCGAGCAGCAGCTTTTTCGTGTTATCGTTACGCGCACGTTCGTTTCGTCATAATTTATAATATACGACGCGCGATAAAGTGATGCGTTTGTTACTCTGCGGCGTTACATTTCCCAAACAATCGCGGGAATCGCGGGAATCGCGGGAATAAGTAACAGCGATTGGAACTCGTCTGATACATTAATGTGATACAACGACGAACCAAAATGGCTTTTCAAGATTTGTTTAACATAGCGTAGAAAGCTTTTAATTTCAATAATGTGTACAACTTACATTATTAGAAATTATCAAATATCGAACACTTGCGTATAATCACGAGTTCATCCTTTATCAATTACGTGAATTACATCTGTAACCGAGCGTATAAGATTCAGAGAGAAAGGCACGACGTAACTATAGAAATATTACAACACGTCGAGTTTGCTCGTTTACCTATCTGTCGAGGGATAATGACTTGAAACAATTGTTCACTGTACGAAGTAAAGGTTCATGTAAATGCGAAGAGCTAGGCTAACAATAAGATTTACGATCCATGTCCGTTCAACGCATCTCCGCAATTATGTACAGTGTAACGAAGAGAGTGAGATCGGATCCTTCGATTACTCCTAATACTATTGCAAATTATATATCGTTCTGCAATTCTTACAATTAGCTTATAATCGAGAGATATAAAGTAAATGTAGCGTTGCTCTCAAAATGTTGTATTTTAAAATGTTGTGATGCAATTCATTGCAAATTGAGCATGTAATTACTGTTTGAATTGTTTTTTTACACGCTTGAAAGTATGAATGCATAAGAATATAATACCGAATATTCAGGTTGGTATGCCACAATATATTTCCAGCTCCCGTTAATTTTATTTTAATCCGGCGCTACATCGCGGAATGATTTATTCTGGCCCGTCCGTATCCCGCAATAGCATACGAAAATAATGATATTCGACGCGTTTATCGCTCTTATCGTGCCGGTCGGATTTTATCTCGCGCAAGAGCACTCCGCGCATTATTAAATCGTACAGTACGTCAAGTACATCGAGTAGTTTCGTCTGCATATAACACTTGCAAGACTTAACGCATTCGTAAAGTTGTACATCTACCTCGAGAAACACGAGTGCCGTTTGAGATATGAGTGAGATGTTCGTATAAATAACGTCGGAGTAAGACGAAAAATGCTGATAGCGATAGCGATTGTAAACTTTGCTGAGACACGACGCATTTACGACGAAGGCGCTGTTAAGCATTCTATAGACAATCCAATGTATCTTTAAACAGGGCATGCTTTGTTAAGCATGAAGTTTTTTTCTTGAGAGAGAGAGAGAGAGAGAGAGAGAGAGAGAGAGAGAGAGAGAGAGAACGAGTGGGAGAAAAAGAGAGAACTTTGATATTTATTAAGTTTTGACCTAACTTAACTCGATGAGAATTCCTAAGCGTACACGAAAGATTTTGCTGAAGCATCTAAAAATTTGGTTAGATACAGATCTAATAATAAATTTTGTTGGATTTGTTGATATTTCAACAAAAGGTAGAGGATCGATAGGGCTGTTTTTGAGTTTCTTATGGATTTACATTAGACAATTTTTTTGTATTGTATGATCATTAGAAATGTCAAAAATAATCATTATATGAGAAAAAACTCGATCCATAAAGCCCTAATTAATTATTAATAGATATATCACTATTAAGATGGCTAAGCCCTTTTTCATGACTAATAAGTGAATAAGTTAATAAAATATTTTCATTTATTGTACTGCTCTGTCATCACGTTAACGTCATTTTAGATCAAGCCTATTCAATTTGAGCTCCGGAGCCAAAACGCAAAGCCATATCGACGTAAAAAAATGCAATGTGAGTAAGATTTTAGGAACTGTAAACTGTTGATGAGCGTCACTTAAAATTTAAATGCGTATCAACACTTTACAGTCCCCGAAATCTTATCCACATTGATTTTTTTTGCGTTGATGGCTTTGCATTTTGGCTCTAGAGCTCAAATTGGACAGGCCTGTTTTAGACTATCTATCGTTCCTAAGGTAAAGATTGAATACAGCTCATAGTGTCAAAATGAATATTTATATATACTTGATATGGGTACACATCAAATATTATCCATATGTAATAATGGGATTCTCTAAAAAAAATCTAAAAAAAAAAACAAAATCAAAAGAGAAAAATTTTTTTTAATCTCTACAATGATTACAAACTTGACGCGGTGTAGATGCTTAAGCCTGTAGACAACAAATAGTGATCTGTAGGCCTCATCATTTAATGAGTGCTCATTTGTCAAGAGTAATAAAAACATTCTTTTTTTTTATTATGAGTTGTATTGTATTCATATTCATCTTGGAGACGATAGATAGTCTAAAATGACGTTAGTATGATGGCAGAGCAGTATAAAAAAAATAAACGAAAATATTTTATTAATTCACTCATTAGTCATGAAAAGGGTTTAAATAGGTATCATAGTGATATATCTAAATTCTAAACTAATCATAATTTTTGTATAATAATTACTTTTCTCCTCTTTTACAGATTCGAAAATTCTTTTCCAGGATTAAAGTATACGCATTAATACGTGTCTGTGAAATGGAGTTTATGCTGAGAACGATAAAAAATTTCGAAATTGAAATCTTAAGAAAAATTTTTTATCGTTCTCAGCATAAAATCCATCTCATAGACACGTATTAATGCGTATACTTTAATCCTGAAAAAGGATTTTCGAATCTGTAAAAGAGGAAAAAGTAATTGTTATTACAAAAATTATGATTTAGTCGGTAATACAGGCGACTTTAATTTCGGAAAATCTTTTTTGTTAGGCCTTCGATCACAATTTCGCAAGCTCAGGATTGTTCGCATGTCACACGCTTCTGGGGAAGGTATCATTTGGTACGTACGACCTACAGAATTTCTGCACTAAGGGAATTATAATCTGAGGTGACACAACTGTAAGAGCTGAAATAAAGTAAATTTTTAATTTTTTCTCGTCAAATTTAGTGTGGCTAGTGTTTTTTTGTGCGTACTTTTATTATGTAAAAAGATTTGATGATCTATAAAGCCAATTCGGAGAAATTGACAGAGAAACTGCAATTGTCGGTAATTCCTGTCGATTTAGGATCCCCCTGAATGCTACTTTATCCTTTGCTGCAGAACTTTTAGGTGTATCTGACATCTTTTTAGCTGCCTGTACTAATATACATGCTTTTAATTTCAGCTAATAGAGTTTCATGCCACAGTGAATGTTTTTTATTTGGAACAGCTCTGGCTATTACACAGTAAAAAATCGTGCGTCCATATGTAGAATTTTTCTTGCGTTACCACATTTTGATTATTACTTCAATGTAAAATCAACATACAACTGATATGTTATTATTTTTGTGTGTTAGATTCATGTCACCTTTCTAACTTAACAATTGCGTATGTCAATTAAAAATGGAATATTATTTTGAGTGTTTTTAACACAATTGTTTCAATTAATCTATATATCTCAAAGTCAATTTAACATCTAAGAATTTTTTCATTCACATTATATACGAACAAAAATGTTTGATTAACATTTTCTTACGAATTACTGCAACTACTCTTCTATGTACTCTACTTATTTTATATGTTAGTTTTAAATCATCCCTAAAGTCAAAATAAATATAAATGTAAAGTATTGTGTCAATTATTTAACATTACTAGTTCGTTAATAAATAACACAAGACGAATGAGTTACTTTAACTTAAAATTTAGAGTCCCCAGGAGGATCTCCTGGGACATGTAAAAAATGTTAAAATTAACATTTTCTTTTTTACTGTGTAGCAATGACACTAAGGCGGTAGTAGCTCTTACAGCTAAGTTTGATTCAGCTGTTGAGCTGTTATTGCCAAGTTATTTTTTCTGTGTAGGATTAAATTCTTTTTTTAATAATTCGCGAAATATTCCCGTAATACAAACGAGAATTAGTTGAAAATAAAGAGAAAAAATAAAAATTTATTTAGCTACAAAAATGTACACTCTATACACACGATGGGTCATTGTGACCCAGAGATGAATTTCGGAGTTATTTTAGTTAAAGGATACGTACGAATTGAGGCCAGCTACGCCGTATAAAACTTGTTTTCTAGATGCCAAACTTTTTTTAGGAATAGAAAAGAGACCGGTATTTGACCAGGTGCTCGAAGTATTTCAAAGAAAAGGAACGTGCAGAACACGAATGACACAAAGGTGTGTATTAAGGGTTAAGTAACTTATTCATGCATGTTTAATCATCTATTAGTTAAATCATTAGCTTTATTTCATAAATGTAGATTATATATATTATTATCTTCGATGATATATTTCGTCCAAAATGGAAAATATTTATATCAACAGGAATGCAATCTGTCCCAAGAATCTGTGATGGCAATTATTCGAGAGCGCACGTTCGATAGTAGGTCCATCGATCAGGCCGATGACATTTAGGAAAATGTAGAGCCGCCTCGAAATGCGACTTCGTTTAGTTCGCGCGACGTTTGGTTCACTTACGCACGATTACCGCCGCGTGCGGAAACGCTGACTCGATGTCGATCGATATCGACACAATGTCGAAACGAAATTAACGACGGGATAACCAACCAAAAGAAAAAACAACTGAAAATAACACGAGAGAAGAAAGGTGAAATACATTTTGAACAATGGATTGCAATTAATGCCTTTATTTGATCAGGCGCAAATATATCGATCGTAAAAACAGATGCAAATTTGTAGCATTGGAAGAGAATAAAGAATGATAAGAGAGAGGGGGGAGGGAGAGAGCGGGAGGGAGAGGGAGAGGGAGAGAG
>NW_017299883.1:93362-95723 GCF_001594075.2 Trachymyrmex cornetzi | reverse complement strand
GGGAGGGAATGTCGATTAAATAGAGGTGAAGAGAAGGAGAGAGAGAGAGAGAGAGAGAGAGAGAGAGAGAGAGAGAGAGAGAGCAGAGGGCAACAAAGCCAAACAGTAATAAACCACGAGTATTTAAAGAAAAACTTGATAAACTTGAGTTGCCATCCTTATCATCCTTCTTCTACCGGCACCCTGCTCTCATATAAACCCTTCGTACCCTTCGCGTAACACCCGCTTCATCTCTTTCTCGTCAACGATCAACCGACGGCCAATCTCTTTGCATCTCTCCTTCCTTTTCGTCGACTTTCTCCCTTAGTGCCTTCACTTTTATCTTGTCCCCTTTAACGCCACTTTTCCTTCAGATTTTTTTCCGAAGACTTTTGCGCTTAATTTCACGCTATAAATGAATAAGAACCATGAACGATAAAGAGCGAATGCAGAGAATAAGCGTGACTTATAAATGTTAATCGCTTAGTGAAGGATTAACGAAGCCGAATTCGTAACGAGCAACGAATATCGAAGAGAAATCGATAATAAAGAGAGCGTTAATTTTTATTATACCTTATTTTTATTATATTCCTCGATAATTCCAGATAAAATGAAAATATCGCACAGCCACTATTCATGTTTACACAAATTTTGTAATGCAAAATAACATCTCTCATAAAATCTACAGTTATTCCATCGTTCAACGTGTACGAAAGTTATTTGTATTAATTATATATGTACATATACACATTAACAGATATCGAGAATAATAATTAAAAATCAAATTAAAAGTAACTGATAAAAATAAATGTAGTAAAACGTTTGAGAATAAAAAAAAAACGGAAACAAAACCAAAAATATTGTAATAATACTACAATCCAACGATGCATTGTAAAAAAGGAAATATTGTACAATACAATATGTGGAACGTTTCGCATATCACATTTTCATTTCTTGTTTGCATTAAAAAACAACAATAGTAAAAGAAAAATGTAACATCAACGATCGATGATTGTGAAATATTTACGATGTGCGACACGCGATCGAAAGCGACGATCAATAGAGTTTGTTTGCCAGATTTGATATACCTACGTGCTATATGCTTTGTTTTGCAATTTCGTTGATTTTAAACTACTCGTGGGCGTAATATACTTGCATAATTAACGCGTTTACGGCACAAAGAAGTGTATCGCAACTATATTTATTCTTACTTCTGCAACATCGCACAAATAGATACGCATTCATGGTACCGTTCACCGATATCATGCTACATATGTACGCACATTCTTAATCGCGAAAGTAGAGACGCGATAAATCATTGTGGCTGTCATAAAGGTTAGTACCTTCGCTATAGGAAGAATACCTATATTATATTTCTTATAGCTACATATAAATGCATTGTGATTGATCCTGAGCATAGTGTGGATTTTATCGTTTATTTGGTTATTTTTTTAAATTAATAACAAAGTAAAACTTCCATTTTATTGTTTATTTTATTTTTATTTTAAAAATATAGTTGCATTATATAGGGTAAAAGCAGGGATTATGAAATAGCTTTTTTTAAATTAACATTGCTCCGATATAAATACATATGAAGATTTAAAATTTACACAGAACTCTTGAGGAATATGTTAGCTACAACAACCAATAAATGAAAGTCGCCAAAATTTAAGTCCAACGTCAATATTAACAAAAAAGTCAAAAGTGAGGGGGGGGGGGTCCTCAAAAATGGGATGTAATATGGAATACCGATGAAATTTTGACCATAGTGATAAATAACACAATAAATAAAGTCCAAATTTGTGTATTTATATAAACTGATCAAGAAAAATAGAAAACTCAATTTTTATATTGTACAATAACACAGAAAATATAATAGCATCATTACGAACGTTATTACGCATGGACAATAAAGAATAAAATTAAATCTTGAATCATTAAATTATGACGTACAATAAATATTAGCATCTAAAATAAACATTATTCACAAGAATCTATTCCATATTCTCAACCCTCGATGTATTCCACATTACCTGTAGGGTAAACTCGGGTATGATGGCCATAGTTTTTTAAAATGCAAAAAAAACATACATTTATTCTTGTTACTTTTTAACAATATTTGGGATATTACTTTCACTGAAGCTTAAAGTAACAAATACTATCGAAATTAAAGAGAAAATACTCAACAGAACTTTAATTTTATCAAAATATTACAAAGTATACATTGGCCATCTTATCTGATTTTTAGGGAAAAGATGGCCATGATATTAAGAAAGATAGCCATAGTATTTATGAATAAATAATGTATTAATAAAAGTATTAATTATAGGTCACATTGCAATTTACGTACCTTTATTGTGTATGTAATGTTGATTATGGCAG
>NW_017299883.1:92510-93225 GCF_001594075.2 Trachymyrmex cornetzi | reverse complement strand
TACTGTAAATATTGATTATCTTTAAGAATGACTATAAAAATGCACTATTTATCAATTATTGGAGAAATTATGGCCTATGGCTATCTTTTCCGTAATTATGGCCATAATACCCTAGTTTACCCTATGTCGTCATATGACAAATAAAGTCTTTCCGTAGCAATAAACAAGCAATTTGAAAAGCAATTAATCTGCATAATATATATGTCTTTCCTCTTTGATTAATTCACCTCGAACAAATCCAACAGTGTCTTATATTTTACCATATATATATATATATATATATATATATATATATACATATATATTTTGCAAAAACATAAATAACGTGATCAACGAAGAAATCGAATCAAAAACGTTTTACTAGTAAAATTAAAAATATCTGAATATAATGTCTACTATATTTATAGAAAACATATATTTAGAATGATTATTGATTATGATGTGACGGTAATACGTCTTAAGGATTATCCTGGATTATTTCCCGTGGCTAAATATTTTATATGGCTTAAAAATATTACTCTATTAGCATAATTTACGTCACAGTTAATTTGTCTTATTTATTTTATAAATCAATATGATATTATAACATTTCTTACTATAGGGTAAACTAGGGTATTATGGCCATAGGCCATAATTTCTCCAATAATTGATAAATAGTACATTTTTATAGTCATTCTTAAAGATAATCAATATTTACAGTAGTTCATATGAGTAC
>NW_017299883.1:71879-92399 GCF_001594075.2 Trachymyrmex cornetzi | reverse complement strand
TTATAATGTCTAATAAATTACAGTTAAGCTGCCATAATCAACATTACATACACAATAAAAGTACGTAAATTGCAAAGTGACCTATAATTAATACTTTTATTTTCACTATTTATTTATAAATACTATGGCTATTTTTCTTAATATCACACACACACACACACGCATGGCCATCTTTTCCCTAAAAATCAGATAAGATGGCCAATGCATACTTTGTAATATTTTGATAAAATTAAAGTTCTGTTGAGTATTTTCTCTTTAATTTCGATAGTATTTGTTACTTTAAGCTTCAGTGAAAGTAATATCCCAAATATTGTTAAAAAGTGACAAGAATAAATGTATGTTTTTTGCATTTTAAAAAACTATGGCCATCATACCCGAGTTTACCCTATTACTCTTGCTTCTGTACTGATTAAAATTTGCCACATTCTTTACAGTTTTTGAGAACTATGTGATAATATATATTAAAAAAGATCCTATTTCTCTCTATTGCCATTAATTTTACATACGCAAATCGGTCGTTGCAAACGATAAATTATCTGGCATTAGTTTTTATGCAGCGCGATTGTCAAGTGCGAGAGAATCGTAGTGGTGATATTCGTTTATGAATATTTATGGCAAAATACGAAGAAGAACGAAATAAGATCTCTCGTAGCCATTATAGCGACATGCAGTCCGCTTTCGTTTTGCTTGCTTTGCATTCGCGAGCTCGTTCATTTGCTTGTTGGAATACTTAACACCTTTTGATACGTATATACGTATAGGGAACAGGTTTTTGCTGCTTATTTTACATTGGTAGTTGCGGTCGAAGAAATCAAATCGCGATACGTATATTACTGTATAGTACCGTAACTTATTAATATGTGTGACGATTTAATGTGTCTAATTAATAAAATCGTATAAATTAATCAATAAAATATACAGGATGGATGCGCTAAATACTTTAAAAGATTTTAAGGAATAAATTCTCGCATAAATTAAAAAATTGCATATATATGATCATGTGTCCGAAAAGGCTTATAATTAGTGTCAAAGATTAGTTTCAAGGAGTCAGTTTTAGGAAAAAATTCGTTTTTTCTAAAATTTTTAATGAAACTTTAAACATATGTGTATAAAGTTTTATCAAAATAATGTTTCCGAGTGGTTCTTCGAAATTTTTGGAAAAAAAAAATTTTTCCTTCAACTTTGACACCCCGTTTTTTTTTTAAAACTAAGCGATTTCGGACATATGTATAAAGTTTTCGTTTTGAATATGTGTGAGAAATCACCCCTTAAAATCTTTTAGAGTGTAGATTTAGTAGCCACCCTGTATATTATTTTTATGCACATAAAAATTGAAAGAACTGCTGTAATTTATATACAATTATGTGCTAATCAACATATAGCAATTGATATTATTCATAGTAAACAAGTTGACATTTATTTTTGTATCTTTCATTTCTCTCTTTCCCTATCTTTTTTGTTTTTCTTCCTATTAGACTGATTTGATTTAAAGAGGCGTGAGAGAAACGTGAGACTGACATTTCTGAATATCGTCAAAACGGTTACGTGACACAGGGAAAATTACTTTTACTTAAAAAATTTCATTCTAGGAGTCGCTCACACACGCTCGTCGTACAATCAGTATCAAATTGTGACTCGTTTCAAATTCGCTAGCAAAAAAGCGTATATATACACACGCCATATGGAAATAGATTGAAATAAATATGACGTAAGTTGCGTTGTATTAAATAATGATCCACTCGTTGTACGTGCACGGGTTAACGTGCTCGACCGAAACATGTGTATGTAAATTACGATATCTTGCGAATAGTATCGTACATACAGTCACGCCGTTGACCACTGACGCGCTCGCTGCATGAACACACGCAGCAAAATAAAAGCGGACAAATGCAAGAACAGAATCTTGCACATATACGCGCACTCGCGGCTGTGTACAGTTTGTGCGTTTGTAAATGCAATCACGTATGAAAGCCAAAGAATTATTTCTCTGAGTGCGCCAGCGACGATAAAAAGCATGCTGGTGTCGTCCCATTCGCGTCACAAACAACACCGTGTCTAATACACTGTACTCGATCACGAGTATTATTATTCGTCTGTTCTTCTTTTTTTCAAATATACGATTTTGTGGTAATAAAAGAGAAACTGCAGTTACTTTAAATAGTCGCGACTGAGAATTCATTGGTAGCCTTTGCGAAGACGTTCGCGGAAGACCTGTAGCCAAGGTTGAACACGCTTGAATAATAACGGATGCAACAGTCAAAATAACGGATATTATTAAAAAGCAAACGCTATTCATGCCTTGTCTCGTTGTGTATTCTACATTTTCTTTTCTTTTCTAACAATAACGGCACGTTGTTGCCACGCGATTCATTTTCGAAATCAAATAAGATACTACTTGAATACAGTTTAAATGCAACATGCAATCAACAGTAGTGCACTATTCCCGGGTTGATAATACTGCCAGTCTGTGAACAAACTTACTCGATACAGCGAATATTCCGTGGAAACGGCGCCACGTAGACGGAATAATTAATTTGTATTTAGGGAAATTATTACTGCGTTCGTGTATATTTTACAAATCCAAGTTAATTCGAAATTAGTGTTAAATCGGTGTATATATGTATGCTGCAAAAAGTACAACGGTCAATTGATAATAATTTTAATGAATGTAATTAAAATCCCAGCCTATCGACGTCAACGTCGATGCCAACGTGACTAATCGAGAATGATGCAATTGCTTGCATTTAA
Organism: Trachymyrmex cornetzi; assembly: GCF_001594075.2. Classification (NCBI taxonomy): domain Eukaryota; kingdom Metazoa; phylum Arthropoda; class Insecta; order Hymenoptera; family Formicidae; genus Trachymyrmex; species Trachymyrmex cornetzi. The sequence goes on along the minus strand of NW_017299883.1, from coordinate 89,651 downwards.
TCTTTACTCCAGCTCCGCTGCGATTGTCCGCTCGACGCGACGTCCGTTTAAATTATGCAGACATTTCGACGACACTAATAAACTAATTATTTCGCCTGAATAAATTCTACCTCTGTCCTCTACATTATTGTAATATATTCTATTATTGTAAATAGCTCTTAATATTCCTGATATGTTATTATGACAAGATGATGAATATAACTAATGTACTGAAATTTGCAGGAATTTTTATTTTATTAGTCTCCTCGTACAGTAATTATTAAACACAATTATTAAAATTACGATGTGTCGATAAAGTCAGCTGTTTCCGACAATTGAATATTCGAGTAGCATATAATAAAACATTAAAGTGACCTAATTGAAGTGACCTAGAGCCTCTGCGGAATTGCGGTTTGACAAAACGTACGTGTCTCAACTTCCCGTAAACATTACGTTGATTTATGTCGGTCCCATTACCTCTCGGTAGAGTTTTTGCGCATGCTGTACGATCTATTTTTCTGAAAGTAGCGACTTTTGATGCGTCATACCTGAGACAGAAAAACAAGATGGCTCTTAGTGACATATAGTATTCGCCAAGTAACAACTATTATACATGTATCTTAGCGTCGAATGATCGCATCGATTTCGAGAGAGGTGAGTCACTCGAGCGAATCGAGTCAATCATCTAAGTGTATAATTAACGCATACGAGAAACAATTAATAGTTTGGCGTAAATGGCGAACTATTTTTGCAATTTAAATAAAATTATCAAACGGAGATGTGTGTCGCGCGAATGTTTCTACAATTTCACCGTTGTCGCGTCGCGTCGTAACTAGCCAGACGCGCAACTTGTCGCTGTCCGTTGTTGTTCTATTTCGCTTTTAATGGGATAGTTGACTTTCAGATTATTACGTGCAAATTGAGTGTCCTCTCGTGCAACATGAAATTCAGATTTAGAACAAGCCGAGCGCGTGCGCTACCGGGCCACGTGTTATATCATTCGCTATATTGACCGTCCCTAGCTGTTTTCACGGTAAATATGGTTACTCCTTGCCGACTTGGATATAATAACGAAAATTCGAATTTTCAAATTAGATTGCAATACATGCCACAGTCATGATGAGATAAAGAATTTCCCATTGTGCAAATTACTGCGTGTGAGCGAGTGTGTGAGCTTCATTCGCGGTTTTATGTTTATGTCGTCACGCGTAATAAATCTTTAAGATATCTTTAAGACGTGTCCCGCGTCGTAATATTCATAATGTGATTTAAAAAATGCGCGAATAGAGGCTACTGTTGCGGTACTGTATCATTCCGCACGCGATATCTTCGAGATCGGTGATCGCAATAAATGTATACATCTCATTTTTAGCTCCTTTCCATTCTTAGTCTGATTTCATATCCCCAAGTGAACGTGCACGTGATTGCAAATTCCGTCGCAACGCGGATTTGCGGACATAATTTAACAGTCGCTAGTCGATGAGAGACTGCAGGTTATCTTGTGGCCTCATTGCTTCGTCGAAATTCCCCCGGAATCGAAAAACGACTATAATACCTACATCTGGAACGCTCGTAAAGCTTCGTATATGCCTCGCGCATTGCTTATGCGAAAGAAACAATTCTCGTGCTATTCACTCCGACTTCCCGCTCGCACCTCCATCCTCTTTAGTTCATCTTTCATCTTCTTCCCCGATTTCACCGTTCCTTTCTTTTCGCTTTTCCTCTCCTTCCTCTCCTTCCTCCCTCACATTTTGTACCGCACCAACAATTCTGCTCGTCTCATTTCTACTCCTCTCCGCCCTTCAGGACTTCATTACGAAATGTCGAGGGCAAGCTTGTTTGCAACATGATTCGTGTCTTTTGTCATAGTATATGAACAATGTCCTTCGAACATTCCGTATATCACTTAACTCGTAACAGAGATACAGATTTGTGATGTTAAACATATACAATGAGTGCAAAAAGTATTCGTACAGAGAAAATATTTTTTTAAAAAAACTTTATTTTTAAAAAGTAAATATTATCCAGCGAGAAATGAATCATCGAGTTGATGACGAATCGGTATCGATACGATAATTTCAACACCAATTTGACGTAGTCGATTCGACATTTAATTGACGATCATTCTTGCTGGGTAATCAACAATTTATTTCTAAAGAATAAAATAGACTGTATGTTTCTTAAAATGATATGTACCAAAGGATGTGTATTAATTATAGAATATAAGCTTCTGAAATCAGTAATACATGCGAAGCTCGTTTGTTTTGTTAGAACAGAATTCATTGTATAAAATTGCTAATTAATGTTTATTTTCTATATATACGACTTTTTTAATAAAAAATTTCCTAGTACAAATACTTTTTGCACTCAATGCGTAGGTTCTTGCCACTAAAGTTTTTTGTTATTATGTTTTAAAAGTTCTTTCCAACTGTACAAAAAATTGAAATACTTGAACTTAGCATAAATATAGTACGATAATTATATAGCCTAATTATAGTATAAATAGAACAAGAGATATATATATAGTATATATATATAAATAAGATAAAAAAGAAAAATAGGAAAATATCTCAGAATTACCAGGATTCTTATGTTCCAGTTACGGGTTAATAATATTATTAAAGTATTCGCGAAAAATTACTCATGACACATTCATAAAGTCATAAATTTCCAAATAAATTAGATGTACACAAGTATTTGTGAAAATTTAATTACAGTACGAATACTAATAGACACGGTTGTTTTATGTCATCTCCGTGATAAGAACGTTCTAAGAACATCGATTTCTAACCGTATTTGTAATGCGGCGGCAGGGCGCCTCGTTAAAAAGTCAAGATTTACTACCAGAAAATCTTATTCGGAAGTATAACTTTCAACTTTTTTTCTTCTTATATTTACCTTACATTTACGCGTTTTCTCATGATAAGAGTAATTTTAGAAAATCGTTACTTTGCAATCATTATTTTAATTTTGTACTGATAATGAGAGGAAAGTTTTTAGTATTTGTGATTGTAATTGCATGGTATAAATATGATATTATATGGTAGATAAATATGATTAAGAGCTCCATTTTACAGTTATTACTGCGTAAGTTAATAATAATAATAATAATAATAATAATAATTTTATATACTGTTAGTAATAATAATTAAATTTATGATTCTGCCAAAAAATATATATTTGACATCGAAAATTATAATTTACACTACAATTATAATTCTATAAATTACAGTTAAATTATGGCAATTGCAATCATTTTTTCTTTCAGTGTGCTGTTTATTTTTATCGATAGCACAAAGCTTAGTCATTTGAAAAAAATAATGTACGTTTTTAAATAATACAACGAATAACTTTTATTAAACAATATCCTTATTAGAAATAAATTTGTTCCGCGAGATATATATATGTATATATATATAATCAATATATTCTAGAGTTAATGTATTCTATAACAAATGTTCAATTATTAATGTTTTCTGTGCCATTTTGTATTGTGTTGTCTCATGTTTGTATTGTTTGTATCATAATGTTGCATTCGACATTGGTAGTATATTGCTATCTGTTTTACATTGTTGTGCTACATTACTATTGTCCAACGTTTTCTGAAGTAGAACGACAAGCGGTGATCACGCTCAAAGTTATGAAAACTCTTTCAAAGACTCTTTTTGTATCGGTAAAAGGGAACTCTGAGACAAAGTTGAGAAAACGCGCGGAAGAATTCTATACGCGCGACTCTATCGATCCGCGAAGCTCCGTGACAGCAAACACAGACAGAAGAGCGTCTGACTGGGCGCCTAATTAAGTTAATATGTTCGATTAATACGTCCGTGAGATTTGCTGCTATACGTTCCTCCTCAACGAAGTTGATTCGAGCGATCTTGCACGATGTCCGGTTAAACGAATTTAGCATTCGCGTGCAATCATCGTGAATGATATGGATAAACCTTGAATGTATTTAACCCTGCCCTAGTTTTCAAATAGATTTTAATTTCAACCGAATGCATATACATTGTAAATTCGTCTAACTTAAATATAAACTATAATAGTTGGAATATTACATTTGAATATTTTTTTATCACTTAATTTTTCCGTCACAGCAGCGGAGAATTATTTGAAAAAATGAAATTATATATCTCTTCTCTTTTATATTCATCTCTTTGTTTAGTTCACATAATATTGATATTATAAAGATGAAAGAGATTTTAAGCATTGATGGCCAAAAGTTTAATCCATTTCACGCTTTATCGTGATAAAAATCCGAGATTCCTCAGGTTTGGAATTTTTCTCGATTCCACCTTTATTTGAGAATAGTTTCACCAAATTTCCTGTAAATGTCGCTTACGCGTTGCTGATCTTCGTATGCGCTGTGAAAATCGTGGGACACCACGAGCAGAGAGAATCGTTTAGACTTCTCTGCGAGTTCTCGGTCTGGTCTCGAAGTTGTTCCTCGCAAATCAGCCGCATTGCTGCTCGACACTAGGTGGTTTCGCTTGTTTAACTCTGGCGCGTAGAACCGATGAAGGAAAGAGAGATGCAAGAGAGGAGAGGAGAGAGAGAGAGAGAGAGTGCGCATGGAAGCGAAGGAAGAGAATTCGATCGTTAAACAACTGAGCATTCCCCTCGATATTTATCATTCGGAAATCGATCAAATCGATCGGTAATCAAACGTCGCGCTCTGAGGTTTCAATTTCGGTTTAACTACGCGGAGATCATTAATTAGTACTTTTGGCAACACATTTGATGTACTTTCAGAAAGAGTCACAATTGTAAAATCATCATTTTACACAGGAAGATATAAGCGTTGGCAATGATCGAGCTTCCGACTGGAAACGGGAATATAGCGCCATTGCTGGGCTCGGGAGAGCAATAGTGCCATTTTCCAGAGCTATTTATCAAATGCATGGAATGATGGTTGTTATTTATCAGTAATCTTTCGATAATTTAATTCGATGGAAATTAAATATATTTTGAATTGAATTAACTTTGAAGATATATTCTTTAATATTTTTTACCAAAAACAGAAATAAAATAAAATCGTATAAAATAATCCCATTTCGCTTTAATGTATAAAATTTAAACAACGAAAAATAATAAAAATTACAAATTTATTCTTGCAAAGTTTAACATGGACATGTTAAATTTGATGTACTAATACTAATATGCGGGAATATTTTATAAAATGAGCCTTCCGATTCGGCCAACTCATGCATAACGACCGCATGTATAATTTAACAATGGCCGGTGAAAAAAGAAGCCCAATGCATAATTTAATGTAATTCGCCTTTTCTCTCTTTCGATTTCGCAATTTCAGGAAAAGTAACTTTTAGCATTTGTGGCTTCTTTCTCATTGGGGGCGTGATATTTTTTGCGTTGAACGGATTATCGATTAGACCTAACTGCGCTTTATGCCAAGTGCAACATGTCGAGTATAACACGTACTTTATACACACAACATACGCCACATACACGCATACTATCAACTTCCCACTGCTCGCGTTCCAGCCTAATAGAAATCGACAATCGGCGCGGCGCTCGGATCGTTGGACTCTCACACTAATACGTATTGCTCTCGTCAACCATGACGAGAGACATGCGCTTCTTCCCCCTCCGTGCTCTACTTTGCATCTTTAATTTATCACAACGCGCTATCTCGTATCAAACTTGAAAATATAAAAAATAGACTTTTTTTGGTAATTAGCAGTCGTGATTACAATTACGCGCGATATGATATATATAACGATATGAAACAACACGACAATAAATGATTGCGACAAAAGCGTAAGTTAACGGCAAGAAGAAAGGTGAGAAAGAGAAAGGGACCGGAGAAAGAGATCGGAACATTGCTAATAATATATCGTGTATGCGGCGAGGCTAGGATACAAGTTAATTAAACATACTTTTGCAGACCATTGTTGTGTCGCGCGCGGTGGCACAATCTATCATACACGTTTCCATCATCATATACAAGTCGCGCGAGTTTGAGAGAGCAATGGTGTGCATTATAAATAACTTTTGATATCATCATGTTCAACTACTCGAAGAACAGCTATTCGCGCGCACAACAAACCGCAGTCTCTCCTCGTACGTTTCTCATACGTTCCGCGTAACCAAATTATGGCTGCGCGGTAAAGTAAACAGAAACAGACAAGTGGGAGAAGAGAGAAAAGGGGAGGAGAGAGGATGGAGAGGGGAGGGAGAAACGCTCTAATTTCGAAGCGGGGATAAACTCGCCAATCTTATTTCTTCGATTAATCCGGCAAGTGGCGTAGAAGATTATGCGAATTTTCCTGCGCGTATCAAACAGAGAGAGAAAGCTGAAAAATATGCAAACGTTGAGAGAGCGAGAGAGACAAAGATAAAGAGAGAAGAGGAGGTGATGAGAGTGCGCGTCCCGTATAAAACGCTATTTTCGATTAAAATGTGGGAGAGAGAAACGTCCTTTCCACATCCGCACTTATATATCTCCCGTTTTCGCCGCAGCATAATTACGAAAACAATATCTATAACAAATAAGAAGCAAGCAAATGACCGTAATACCGCGACTGCATTCATCGCGAATCAAAGATAATCTATCTCGGCGTGCATATGAAGTGCACGATATTTGCGAAATAACACGCCCACTCCTCTGATCGTGAGCGATCTCTGAAAATAACTTTTGTTCTTAACCTACGTTTACCAACTTATTTCTTCACATCGATGTCGTACTTTTACATGTACGACAAACGTTTAATTTCCGCAAAACTAACTCAACCGTGACACAAAGGACTGAGGTAGAATAAAAAAAAAGAGAAAAAATAGAATTATGCAAACGTTGGAACAATTTTTAAATTCGTTATTCAAATAATAATGCAAGCACGCGCTACATTTATAATAATTCTAAATATGTAATACAAGAAATGAAATAATTTGAAAATAATGTTACAATTAAAAATTTTATGTGCATTAAAAAGTCAGAGGTATTGTAACAAAACATTGAATATCGAGAATGTCGTGTATTTCCGATCTCACATCTCTCTTTCTCTCTCGATTGATATTAACGTGTTTAACATAATATCACGAATTTTTACGCGATCGGCTGCGATGCGTCATCTGCAAACTCGTGCAGGAGATACAAGCGACCGCATTTCGACTGAATCAAATTAGCCCGCGTTATTTCCAATGATAATAATGTTCTCGAGAAATTCCGATCCCACGGTATCTCTCTTTCTTCTCGTTCCATCTCACTCCTATCCGATGGATATCTTTCGAGCTTGTCCTTCTCCTCCTTTCACGAGACCGTATATATGCGCACGTGTGCGTAATATGCGCGAATAATGATTCTTTCGAGGTCCAGCGAGAGCACAAAATAGAATTCCAGTAAGAATTTTATTCATCCGTTAACAAAAATGAAAAATTGAAATTTGTATATATATCGTATATCTTTTAAGTTGTATATTATAATTTCACAACATATAATAATAAATGAACATTTAATATAATAATAAATAATAGTACACGTTTTAATACAACAATGAAGAGATAATAATTAAAGCTCGGCAGATTGAGAATAAAATAAAACGGTAATGGTCTTATACCAAATAATAAACAACCGCCATGGCTTCTAACATCTTCAGTGCAAAAGTGATCATCTTCAGTGCAAACAAATATAAAAAGAAAAGTTATATATCAGTTGAACATAAAATTTATAAGTCGCAGTTAAAAATAAATGACAATTTGTTTTTATATTTAACACTGAAGATGGCATAATAGAGATTAAAACTTTGTTGTTATTAGCATTTAAAATAATATCTATAATGTAATTAGAATTGTAAGAATGCAAAGTAAAGCAAAGTTTCGTTATTTAATGGCCTATAACACAAGCAATAACAAGTAATAATATGTACAACAATTTATTGTCCTAACCATACAAAATAAAAAACGTTTCAATTTATTTAGCCTTTTTTCGTTTATAATAATTACATCATCCTGTTCATTTAATACTATTATAGCTAACGATACGGAATTCAATACAAACAATATTTTAATATTTCCCGAACGCACGAATTTCGTAATTATTTTTACACTTCTTTTTATGAAGGTCAAGTCAGCACTGCCAAAACGTATTTGCAAGAATAAGTATGTAATATTCGTATTCACCCGGTCAACTAGAATCACTATGTCATAGCTGTAAATACTTATGTAACCAATTCTTCGTTCGATAGCGAGAATCAAGAATTTGAAAAACGTCTGATAGATTGACTAACGATTGTGCGTCAATATTAACTTTTAAAATAAATTTGTAACGTTTTTGTTATAGGATCAAACTTATAGAAATAATTATGTAGTGAAGTTAATTATTACGATTTGAATCAATTTTTTTATATATCTATATATTCTATTTATACAAATATATACATATAACTTACATTAATATGACAAAGCTGTTAAAAAATACAGTAACACGTATAATATAACCTCAATAATGTCTGTCTTTCTAATTTCTTATCTCAACGTATTCTACAAATCATAACGATTCTCTGTAGGTTATTATTATTAAACAATGTTTATTAGCATTAATTAAATAAGTAATAAGCAGGTTTGTTCCAAAATGTATAATACTTTAAGGAAGCTTCTTCATTTCGTCAAGTGTATTAAAATAGCACCCATCAAGTATATTCTCAGTGTCTTTAATTGAATCGATGCCATTTTTTTCTTCTTTTATATCACAATCAAATATATCTTACAATCAGATATACTTCATTTCGGTTTTTCTCAGAATTTAAAATTTGTTTGTTTTTTTCTCCAGTCAAATGTATAATTTGTCTTATGATGATGTGTTCCAACATTACTGAGTATTTCGACGGATCTAACTTAATATTATTCATATACTCTTTTATCCTGGTCTGTAATTGTCTCTTAGAATAATGTTATAGTAAACTTTAGTAATAAAATCGAGTTTAGCTCATAAACCAAATTGTTGGATATGTTTTGATGACTTATTATACTTTCATAAATCGTATAATTATAATAAATTATATATATATATGTTTAGTTATATTTCACTAATTTTAAGTATAAATTTATATAATACATATCACGAGATAATATATATATATATATATATAAGTTTTTTCATTTAAAGAATACTGCAGAAAATTACTGTGCTCGAGAATACACACACATGTAATAAAAATAACTCGACATTATTAGAATAAAACAGGACTTTGAATGAATAAGCCGTCATTCGCTGACCCGAGATAGCCTACCGAGATAGGACTTTTGAATTCGCAATGGTACAATCGATTATTGCTATTCCCGATGCATGATTATCTTTTTCCATGTAATATCCTTTGATACATTAAAATAGATAGTTTGATACCTTCATTGTTCTTGCTCATTAATATTTTTTCGCGCCCTGAGCATCAAGTTGACGCGCGTGCGCGTATAACATGCGCACATAGTGAAACTCTGGCAGTGCAGTAATTATCAGAAATAAATAATTAACCGTCTCGTAGAGGCAGTAATGCGGCGCGGTTTTAGAATGCCGGAATGTTTATCTCTCAAACGGCACAGTATAATATTTATTTGTGAACGTGTGCGATCACGAAATTACGAGCGACGCGTGCAATTGTAGCGTCGACAATTTTTTTTCTTTACAAAAGTTTTTGTACAATGTAGCATACACGCGCGCGTACGTATATCGTTAAATTTAATACAGAATTAAAAAATACACAAATAGAATAGAAAATGGCAAAAATATAAACTCATACAGCTTTGCGTACATTAAGAGTGACATCCAGTAGAAATATATACGATTTTTAATAGTTTCAAATTTAATTTAACTTTTTAATTTACGTAATGATTTAATAATTTTGTGTAATCTAACCTAACAAATTTTAATTTGATTTTAGGTGCGAGACACTTTCAATAACAAAGCGCTGATGATGGAAAAAAAATTTTCCATGAGCAAGTGTTATTGATATCTTTATTTAAATTCTTAGATCATCGAGGTAGGTACATGCAGCTATATGACGCCGCGACTCAATTAGATATACATTCCTGTAGATTGACGTTAAACAATAGCCTCTTACTTATCTCTAATGTGATCGATGCTTTCCTTCAAGCAATAAACATTCTTATATGCTATCAGCTGATTCATCAACAAATAATACACCAGCTCTATAATGGTATCAGTTGACATGTGATAGCGCATTGCTATAATTAATAAATTTTCTTGCTCCAATAGTATGTCGTCTTTATATAGATCAAGTATTTGACAGGATTGCATATGCATGCGCGTATTACCAAGAAAATCGCGCGCGCGCGTGCGGAGAGAGAGAGGGAGGGAGGGGGGAAGGGAGGGAACATCGAATTGTTTAATCAGTTAATTTTAATTAACACACAGAGACGTACCGTACACAAAGACTCGCGCATTAATTAAACCGTCGCTCACTATTTGCTCTTTCCTCTCTCTTTCCTGCTTTAATTACACGCGACGTGGTCTCGTCTCTCGGTAGTTTTGTTCTTTTTTTCCGTGTACACGCATAATAGCGACGCGTGGTAATGATCGCACTCTTCTCTCGTGGATATAGAGAAACCGCTTAGAGATTTTTTAATTCCTATTCTCGCGGGCGATCATTCCTTTCTTCGTTCATTTAATCCTACCCGCGTGTACATCTATCAGGGGTAGGCACACATATACATGTAGATATACTTGGCTCGTGTACGCGTAAATGCGTCACCGTCCGTTTTGTCACTGTCACACGCGGCCGGTTAAGCTGCGCGCGTGTACGAACGATGCATCGCGACACCTGTAAGCACTACGTACGATGCACATACAAAATAAGTCGTCGACGAGTTGTGTCTCGCTTAAGTAGGTATGCATTTACATTTACGATTGTGTGTGTGTGTGTGTGTAAGAGGCGCTAAACCACTTTTTGTCGCGGCGTGGTGGTAGAAAAGTTCTTGAATCTTTGACGATAAAAAGGGATTGATCAGAGCAAAATTAAGGATCAAATAGGAAGTAATAAAACCGTGTCTCAAGTAACTGATCGTGCGAATAAAATGGATCAAATTTGCTATTATGCGGCGGAGTAAAATTTTCTTTTGGGAAATATGAATAATAATATTAAAACGTTTCCTTCACGATGAAAATTGCAGCTACGAAGAAAAGATTCGTGTCTACACTGTTAAATTCGTAATGTCAAATTATACCCAATCTGAGTCAGTCTTAATCATTCCTATAGGTCGCCACTCAATTTAACAAAAACGTTTTTTTTTTTTTACTTAAACAATTTAATTCAAGAAAATTAATGTACTAAATTTGACTCACATTTAATTCATTATTTACAAAGCGCATTAATATGAACGTTATTTACTTTGAAACTAAGATAGGTAATTCAACTACAGAAATAAGTTGATTGGATGGTTGTTATTATCTTTAACCATGTTTTATATTAAAACAATACGTTTCGGTACACATAAAAGTTAAAAATAACAAAATATTATTTTAACCCAAGGAATTGATTTCAATTTGATCCTTTAATATTTAACAGCGTATACATAAAAAGTTATAGAAAACATTGTAAAAAGTATATGAATGATAAAAAGAATAAATTGAATATCGTATAATTACGTTTGCTAAAATTATAGTTACGATAGCTGTCTAACGTTCGTGCATGCATATACTTAAAAACATGAGGCAAATTCTTTGTAGTAAAAGCAAGAGATTATTCATGAGAAATGTAGGATACGCTCTCGCTTCATGCTTTTACTTCAAAACAACTGCTTTTACTTTTATCGTCTGCTAGAAGCATTCGACTCTACTTTTATTCGCATGACCCAATATTTTACTCCGCGAAAACAAAGTAATGCCGATGAAAAACGGTCGCGTCGTATTGTTCGTATTAATTGGTTTTTTGGATAACTGGGAAGATTATAAGTTTTTGATGGTCCATTGGCACACAGTCGTGAAAGGGCAATCGTGTCCTTTCGTGTGTGGATTCGAGTATAGTGTATGATATAATTATTGATACTATACAAACGAACCATTTGTAAAATTTTGAAAGCGATTCTCTTTCGACAGTGTGAAATAATATCGTTATCAAAATACAGATCGTTATTAAATTACAGTGAGAAATAACCGCTTTGGGTCTGAATAGCGAGGGTCGCCTTTTTTTCCTATTATTGCGAAACCCTCGCCGACTGCACCGGCGATGTTTTGTCCGTAGACGGTTACGTCGAGTGGTTTACACGCAGACAATACTTGATCGGCGTGGCAAGTACCAAGGACGGTACATAGGCGTCTGCATTAGTGGCCGCGAGTCCAGCTTTTCTCTATTTTTCGACCGGTCACACGTAAAATCAGAAAACTCGGAGATGAGAAGCTGGCTGGGCGGGGCGTAGATTACTTCGTAGCTTAATTCGCATGAGAAAACCTGGCCCCCTTTGATATGGTACTTGTCATGGTCGTACCACAGAAATACACGCACCGGAAAGAAAAACAAATACCGCTGGCAATCACTTGAGAGTTACATTTAAGCGTAGACAATTTTTTATTACTTAATTTCAGAAAGATTTGTACAAGAATTTTTGCAAATTTTACGTTGCAACACTATCAGCAAGAGAAACGACGGAAATTGCATTTATCGAATTCCGATTGTATATACATATATGTATACGCACGCGATACAAATGGATGAGAAATAATATATTTTTCAAATATATATAACTACAATACGTTTGTAAAAATACATCTATTATTTCGTACGCACGATGGATTAGATTAAACTCTCTTTTCTATATTGATATATAAGAACCAATTTGTTGGAGCACTTGTAAAATACGAAAAGTATGCACACCAGAACATATACATACAATACATATACTTGGCAATGGACAACGAGATATTCCTTTGAGCGCGCGTGCTATAGCACTATATTTACCAATAGCAAAGCGCAGGTACACCTTAAAGATTTATTAAACGAGCTGTTTCAGTCACGGTTCGAGAATCGTTAATAAGTCGTTTATGACACATATACATTTCCTATCCTTTCCCGATAACAAATATTAATAGTAAAATATCTCAAAACTAATTCTTCGTTCGTTCTCAGTCAATCGATTGTAAGATGAACGAATTATAAAAAGCTAATACGAGTAAGAGTTTTGTGCAATGGAAACATTAATAGGAAAGCGGAGGCAGCGTCGATCGCTGCACAATCGATCGCCAGCGGGGAGTCGTCGTCGATTTGTAAATCATAAAATATATATATATATATATGTGCGTCATGATGCAGAGCGCCGAAACGTACGCTGCCACGCCAATGATTTTAAACAGACTGCAGCCTCGCCTGTATCACCATTGGCGTATAACGTCCCGCTAATCGTTACTGTGTTTGCCGTCGTAACACGTTATCCATTTACCACAATCATTTCCTATCGAAATCGTTATTTTCATTTAACTATTACGTGCTTGTAACCAAATATGAAATTTCAAAACTAATTGACTTTGCACGTACGTAAAAATAGCGTAGCATTTTTTGAAATGTCAGAATTTCAATGAACAAAAATAAATAGATGGCTTATTGCTTTTAGCGTAGCTTCCAAAAAAAAAAGACTGAATATACACCCTACCTTCAAAATAAATATTTTAAATATTTAAACATTGTTTTTTTTTTCCGATTAGAACATTATCTCTGAAATAAAATCGCGCAAATGTTCGCTCGAATTATTTACGATTAGAGACAAAATAACGTTCATAAAACTTAATCATTGTTAATAAAAAATTTGTCATTTTATTTTCCATTATTCTCATATTTTTGTAGCATGTATATTAATATGAAAATATTTCACGACTGCTTAATTAAATCTGCTGCGGATGAATATGTAAATCATAAATAACACATATAAAATAATACATAGAGAAATACATTTATATTTTCGACGAAGCGCTCCATATTAAGCCGCGCGGTATTCTACATTTTCCATATTTTCGTTATCATAACTGTTATCTCTTTAGCTGGTATATTTATTCTGCCTCTGTACGCGCGCAAGTTATATTTCCGGCGCGTAACGGACGGATAAATTTCATAGTATTTTTAATGACGTATATACTTCGTCCGAGAATTTTTACTAAAACATGAAGAATATTTTGCTAACATCTGCCATCGTTATAAAGGAAAAAAAATACTTAGGCGAATAAAACATAGCGATGTACGATCAATGTTTCGATTGAAATGTTGATTAAATATTACTGCTGGTAAGATATATACATATCGTATCGGGAAAGAAACAAAGAAGAGGGAGAAACATGAGATTTCGCAGTAATTTCATCGGTTCGAAATTAAGCTTATGCATCGGAGAGGAAGATCTATAATCTATATCATCGCCGCCATTCCGTTGCCAAGCCATCTAAATGAGCGTATCTCGTAAGTTTCTCTCAGTTTTTTCCGCTTTCTCATAACGCAGGGTGAGACAATATATATGTCGGCGGCTATTTAAATATTTCAAAAGATCGCACGAAGGGAGCATATGGGATATTTCGCAAAGCGAAAAAGCGATGCGCTCAAGATAAACTCGATGTTAAAATTTCGTTTATCTCTTTGCGACAGCGAATAAAAATTTCCGTAGGAAATATCTCTACTTTGCGCTCCGCAAAGTTGATTTGCTCTTATTCTCAGGCGCGCACTGTTTCGTCGAAAATTTATGTCCGTATAAAGAGCAATCGCCGAAAAAAATGATTTCGATGCTCATCTTTATGTATTCATGTGTAAAACGTTTCGCGATAGGAACACGTTGCCCGCGACGGAATATTGCGCTAATCCGTCGTTTCATCTGACCAAGTTTACGCAAGCGGTGAACTAATCAACCAACAATGAAAGTTATTTATAAACGTGCGTGGTTTTGACACTCAAAAGAAAACATTACATATCTCTCTCTCTCTCTCTCTCTCTCTCTTTGAAGGCACAAGATTATTATCGATTCTCGTGGCTAAATTGCCCGAATAACACGTCTTTTGTCTTGCGTGGATATAAAAAATTTTTGTACGACTCTCGCGTCTTGAATTCTTACGAGAGCATTTTTCCGAGCTTTAATATACTTTCAAATAGCAGATGGTGTTCCGAGGAAACAATGGATTGGCTCAACTGTTTCTCGAACGTGTAAATCTCGACAAAGAGAATCGCACGTCGAATCACAGTCAATCTTCGTAATTGTACTGTTTTAATCTCGAGATTGAATGACTCCGCCGTTTATCCGCGTAAACGGGTGAGATCATAACCATGACACGCGAATTCATCCCCGCGGTTGATTCGCTCGCAGGAGCTTAAACTGCAGACCCGTATGTTTCAAAGTTTGAACGCGTATATGTTTGGTAAATATTGTGTGTAGCGCCAATCTCGTAACGCAGCCTTCGTTTCATTTTGCAAATAGCGTTTAGCTTCAGAACATTGGGAATCATCACAAAATTAAATTGAAATATTATAATATCCGAATGTTCAAAATATTCACATTATCGAATATTTCACTTAACAATTCATCGATTAATTTTATTACAATTTCAATTTCAATATTTAAATATTTGGTTGAACGAAAAAAACATTCAGTAAACATGTAATGAAATATATTAATATTCTTTTCAAAGCTGTGCGAATATCGAATGTGCCGAATATAAGAAATCTCGCATAATCAAATTTGTTCAAATAATACACTGAGAGAACAATTTTTAATATCTGTAACTATAATTACATGTTACTTTAATTATAATTATTATTGCCGTAATATTAGTAATAATAACAATATGTATAATTATTTCAACAAATATATATATATACTATATTATACATGTATATATATGTATATATATACACACATATATATATATTATACGTAGTTAACAAACGAAAATGACTGTATAATTATAGTTAATATTATTGTAAAACTAGTTGTAATTACTACAAATTATAGTTAAATTAACTAAGTAATTGCAGTCATTTTTTTATGATAATAACAAATGCAAATAATTAATGACCAAAAATGACTGTATATATATATAGTCATTTTTGGTTATTAATTATTTGCATTTGTTGATAAAATTATTTATATAGTTACGATTATTAATAGGTAATATTACAGCAGTAGCAATCATAATTGTAGTAACATATAATTATAGTTACTATAATATAATTATGGTTAGGAATTTCATTTTGATATTAATATTGGCAATAATAGTTATAAAAAATATAATCATTATTACTAACATCACAGTAATAATAACTATATAAAAGTGGAGCTTGTAACTGTCATTATTTCACCATGCAATTATAGTCAGAAATACGAAACACTTTTTCTTGTGAGGCTTCAAAAGCGAAACGACTCACAATTCTATCACTGCAAGTATCATGCTGACAATAAAATGCACGCGGTTTTTGTAGCGCACGGAGAATTCGCACCTTCCCTCCATCTTCTATGATTTTAATAAAGGTAACACTCAAAATATGCATCTCACAGACACGGTCCAAACGGATGTAATGTATACAATTATTACTCCGCTTTCCGGCATAATTCGCGACGGAAGTCGGCATTCGAATTAGCTATCGAAGTAAGTCGCAAAACGAAAGATTTCCGCATTGACTAAACCAGAAGGAGATTCTAACTCTCTCTCTTCTCCCCCCTCTCTCTCTCTCTCTCTCTCCACCTCCCCTCCTCTCTCTATTAAGAGTCAGGTTTGAAGCCTATCGCCGAGCAGATAGATTCGAATTGTTTTCGAAAGATGCACTGTACAATGGCTATAATCCTACTGAATATCAATTAATTTGAATTACTCGATATATAAAATTTGAAATCGTATAAACTGTCATAATTGTTCTCTTTATCTCGTTCTTTCTGGTCTCATTCTTAAATTTGTCTTTTTTTTTCTTGCTTTAGGATATCGGATCGATCGACTAGCTTTCTTGGCGGCGATTTATAAATGATTGTACAGCGGAGAATCACAATGGGATAATATGCGCGTGCAACGCGCCAGATCATTTACAATTACGTATCTGTAATCGCGTTCTCGTAATTACTTGAAGGTAAATCAATCCAGGAGAGTGAGTTTATCTCGCTCGATGCTTGTAGTGCATATAATCACAACGATTTCGTATTCGGTTCCTCTCGCCCACTCCCAGTTTCCCTAATAATTCTCTCCAAAGTATGATAAAAGATCATTGACCTTAGTGTAGGGTCGTTAGAAAAAGGAAAGAATAGTGGTCGGAAAAAGAAGACAAGAGGAAGGATGCCTTTAGCCAGGGAATTCATCGTCGTGAAGAGAAAGAAAAAGAGAAACAGAAAAGAGAAAGTTGGTTTCACGGTCGGAGAATATCGGGCCTCGAGTATTGACAATGAATAGTTTTCTTCTGCACAACGGAGAGCTAGAGAGCGACCGCCAAGAAAGACAGAGAAAAGAAGGGATAAGAAACAGAGCTCTCTATCTGTGTGTGTGTGTGTGTGTGTGTGAGAGAAAGACAAGAGATAGATGAATAAATGTTTATATATATTAATATTCTAGAGCAAGAACATAAAAAATGACAAGTAGAAAGAATGAAAAAAAAACGGTAATAGCAAAAAACGGTAAATAATTGAATACTAAATTTTTTTTAGTATTAAATAATAATACTAAATAATATAAAATAAAGCTAAATAATATCTATTAATATCAAATAAAACAAAAATACGGAAATGGAAATAATAAAGATAAAAAATTACTTATGAACAAAAGAGTTGAAAAAATATTAGAAAAATTATAAGCGTAAAGAAAGAAGGAAAGGAGGGGGGGGG
>NW_017299883.1:71391-71817 GCF_001594075.2 Trachymyrmex cornetzi | reverse complement strand
GAGAGAGAGAGAGAGAGAGAGCGTGCATGTGTGTAGCTTGGAGCTAGTGATGTGTAGGAGTCATAGACTGGTAGACGAGGATGAACGAAGAGCAAGAGAGAGAAGCGAGGGAAAGATAGAAACGGGAGAGTGAAAGACGGAGAGAGGAGAGAAATTTGATAGGGGGGGTTAGTTACCATGGAAACGCGTCGTTCTCTGGCATCCAGACTCGAATAAGGATATATAGGTATACATGTTTACACACATTTGCATTATATAGACATACATACGTCGAGTCATAATATGGTGTAAGTAGCGGGCATTCGTATGAAAGGTCATATTTTATAAGGCGATTTTTCATTCAGGATTGCATCACAATGTATTACGGGATTTAATTTGCATTTTTTTTCGGGAGGTAGAGAGGGAGGGGGAGAGAGGGGAGAGGAG
>NW_017299883.1:69153-71368 GCF_001594075.2 Trachymyrmex cornetzi | reverse complement strand
GGGGGAGAATTATCAATCATAACTCTTGGATGTACACTGAATTCGTTCAGCGTGGAAAATCTATCATAAATGAATGGACAGTTAAAAAAAAATAATCGTATTCCGGAGATTTCTTCACTATCCGCCTAGTGAATTTCGAGTCATTCGCTTTGAGCAAACGTGTAGCAAATTGCGATGCGTTGAACACGGTGGAGTGAGCGCGTACCGCGGATACTGCTTAGCATTTATATTAAATTAACCTTCCTCTCATTTTCATAATGCTTTCGAGCCGTGACGAAATCGAAATTACCACTCCATTGTAATTAACCGCATACTAAAACCTCATGACTCGAGCACAAAAAAAGAAAAGTAAAATGATAAAAATTTAAAAACGACAAGTTGCAAAAATTATGATCGTGAATTTTCGAGAATAGTTATTGTTCCAGTCGCGAGTAGTCTCGCTAAGAATCGTTAAGATTATCAACACACTGACTGGTCGAAACGAAAAGTGCAATCCTCGATCGTTTCGCGCTGACGGAATTATATCGTGTCACTTACGCGAGTACCGTAAGATAATTCGGTTCGCCCGCGAGAATGTTGAAAATGAATCTCACGAGTCCCTCATTTACCTGTCAAAGGTGGAAATCAGAGGCGCGTCGCGTGTAAAGATGAACGATTCGTAGGTCAATGGGGCCTTAGGGATACGCGAGATACGCGAGGTACGCGAGGTACGCGAGGAAGAATACGGCGTTCTCGTGTCTTCCGGCCGCCCCGCGCCACGCCGCGGCCGGACTCCGGGAGAGCACATTGGCGTAGACCGACGTCAACGGAAATAGAAATTCAATAAATTTAAAAGCGATTATGTGACACACGCCGACGTGAATTGCCCGCTCAATGTGTCATATGATCGAAGAGAATAGACACGAACGTCACTCGACATAAATCACGGTTTTTCGCGCAAATATACCTTTTGTAATCTCTTGTATTATAAAATTCAGATTACTTTGTAATTTATTCGAAATGTACCGTAATGTTAGAAAGATGTGAAAATTTAGGACAATTCGGATATTATGGCTATACGGAAAAGATGGTCATTTGTAATTTCTTTAATAATTACTAAATAGCGCCTTTTTGTAGTCATTCTCAAAAATAATCAATGTTTATAGTACTTTATTCGATAATCAATGTTTGCGTATATTATTCGAAATAACAATATTATAATTATGCAATATTTTTATTTTCGACTGCGAATAAAGTTTTTGTATATACTGAAAGCTGCTGTAACATCGAATAAACTATATGTAGTTAAACTGTCGTATAATTAACGTTATCTATGTACTTAATAAAGGTAAATTGTAATATGTGACCTATAATTTGCATTTTTATTTTCGCTATGGCCATCTTTTCATCACAGTTCGAGGAAGATGGTTCACAACTGTAAGTAACATACACGCACACTGTTTTTTTTAAATTACAGAAACTTTTGTCTGGTTTCTTTAGTTAGAAAAATTATAATTTTTCTATTACTACTGCAATATATTATATATTTATAAATGTAACTAAATTATATACAATTATATATATATATATTTACACCTACTAAATATTTAAAATTATTAAGTTTTATTTATCATTTTACAAAATGTGTTACATGCATCAATAGAAAACATGTATGATCAACTGTCGCTTAATATCACAGTCTTTTCTCTTAAAGTTAGGTAAAATGACCAATGCATATACATTATGATATTTTAATAATAAATTTCTGTTAAGTGTTTTTCTCTTTGATTTCGATAGTTACTATTACTTAAAGTTTCAATAAAATGATATACCAAATATGATACTATTAAAAAATAGTAAAAATAAAAATATATTTTTTATATTTTAAAAAACTATGACTATCATACTCGAGTTTACCCAACTACTTGAGAAATCTACTATTGCACAATTATTTTAATTTTTCACGCTTAACGAATTAAAAATTCTGGAAAAAAATCAAAAAGCATTTCTTAGAACGGTTTATGGTGTTTTATTGTATAATAAATAATCATTTATCTGATTAACAGACATTAAATTTAAACCCATAAACATTTATAAATTCTTTGATATTGAAAATACTTACAAATGTAGAAGTGAAGCATGCAGAAAAGCTTGTCATAATACTCCAATTCGTCGAATAT
Organism: Trachymyrmex cornetzi; assembly: GCF_001594075.2. Lineage (NCBI taxonomy): Eukaryota > Metazoa > Arthropoda > Insecta > Hymenoptera > Formicidae > Trachymyrmex > Trachymyrmex cornetzi. The sequence continues at coordinate 69,209 of NW_017299883.1, read as the reverse complement.
TCGCCGTACACGTATGTAAACGTATATACAGGGTGGGGAAAAAGTATGGAAGCAAA
>NW_017299883.1:50422-68055 GCF_001594075.2 Trachymyrmex cornetzi | reverse complement strand
CCATGGCGTATATCCAGGATTTATTTTTTGATAACTACATCTATTCATTGTTGGATACTCAGCGATATTTGAATGTTTGGCGTAAATCCAGGATCTACTTTCGGTCGATATATAATTGAAATCAGGTCCTGAACAACGAAGGTCTATTTTCAATAATTTTTATTTTATTTCTTTAATTTATGATCTATCTTAATCTATTGTAGTCAACCGCTTTTATATATATATATATATATACTTGTTTATAATTTTTAAGATGACCCGAAAGTGGTCGAAACGTTAATTTGATGTAGACATATTTTTATTTTGTATTTACTTTTATTTTAACTTGTCAACTATATCATATGTACATTAACCCTTTGGCCTACAACCACGAGTGAGACTCGTAGTAAGGAATTTGGTCCATAAACAATAAGCACGAGTCAGACTCCTTACCACGAGTCTCACTCGTGGTTGTAGGCCAAAGAGTTAATAGAATTACACACACATTGCTTGAAAATCTTTAGTTTTTTTGAAAGTTTTTAGTTATTATTATCAAATAAATAGTAAGCGAATGTTAAAAAACATTTATATTCATTATAATTACGATTGCATTTACTGTATAAAAATGTTTATTTTATTTACCGTTTCCATTTTGATATTTTAATACATTAATATTTGAAATTATCATAATTTACAGTACATTTTTTACAATTTTTTAATGTATGAGGAATCTATACATGTAAGGTTATTAATATTTTGATTTGAATATAAAGAGCCTTATGAGAAATTTCCCATCTTAAAAAACTTTTAAGAGGTTAAAAGACAAATATCGTGTGTTTCGGATGAGAATTTATTATCAGCGTATCATTAATGAGGAACGCGATTATTTCTCTACGTGTTAATCCTATTGCCAAGCTTCCACCCCCGCCCCCCTCCTCCCGTGCGCCTTATTCGTTAACAATCTATTTCGCTGTGTACTGTGCGCAGCTTCCCCCGGAGCGTGAACTGGTTCCGAACGAGTGCCATGCCTTTTACGTTTTCTGGTTTTTGTACTCCTCACAGAGGGAGACAAGAGCCGACGACTTTTAATGGACGACAGAGCATAGGCGTAAACTGTAATTTAACTTTTACTTGTTAAACAATAGAGTAACAATATAAGCGTGCTTCATATTGTTAATTGAGATATAATAATTCTTGGGTCATTAAAATAAATTTATTGCTGTGAAATAGAGTTTTTTTATTTCGTCGCAATTTATCTCAATTTTATTTGACATTTATTTGACATACTTGTGATTATTAATGATTTATTTTATACAAAGCAGAGATTTCTATTTCAGAATTAGTATTTGTATTTAGATGTAGGTACACTATCGCTCATAATTACTCGAACGACAAATATTTTAAACCGATTTTAAAAACTAATGTTATTATATTATAGAGAGAGAACACAGATTATTATAAATAAAAATAACCTATAATTTTACGATAAGTTGTAGTAAGAGGAAACAAAACAATGTAAAATATAATATTCATGGATAATTGGAGACAGTTTGATGAAAGCTGTCTCAATAATTTAAATTTAGAATACGTGCAATTACAACAAAAATATACACACACATAAACAGTGTCAATTATTCTAATAAAAAAATATTATTTGTATTTTAACAGCAATTTGGATACTTATTTAAGTTTTAAAATTGAAAACAGCATAAAATATCAATCGTTGAGATATACATATAATAATTACAAGCGATAATGTATATGTCGACATTCAGTTTATTATTTTGTTCAATAATAGGTTGCACTAGAGAAATAAATGCAATCTTTCAATAAAGCGAAATTCAAAAGAAAGAATATAAAAGTCATATATATATAATATAGACATAGATATATCACGACTGGAAAATTGAATTGAGACTTTCTAGGACGCAGCGATTCAGTCTCAATAACAAAAATAAAATGGAAATGTTTATCCTTGAGCAAATAAAAGTGCCACAAAAATAACAATTTTTACGTTATTATAATATGACTTTATAAACATTTCTTCTCTGTAATATAATTTACATGTTATAAATTTATTATTATTATTACTATAATTACTGCTGTACTTATTATTATTTGCTATAATTTATTAAAAGTATTAAAATAAATAATATGTATGCAACGTGCATACATATACCTAATTAATATTTATTTGAGTATAATTGATTTATCTTATTAGAAAAACATGTAACGTTAATGAATTTTATTCATCGGGTTTATAGAAGATCTTTATCTCGAGTGGAGCTGAGAGAGAGAGAGAGAGAGAGAGAGAGGGGGGGAGATCTGCAAAAATCCCAATTTATGATAAAAACACATGTCATAAAATTGACGCAGCAAAATCAATTACCATTCAAAATTTTCATTGTTTGGTCCGTTAAATAATCGGTTTATATTTGTAATTTCTCGACGTTTGTTAATATTTTTCAGTAAAGATATAAAATAAATGGACAGTAAGCTGATACGCAACGGCGCGTACGTGCTTTTCATTCGGTAGATGATTATCGAAAGCAAAGCTCGAAATACGTTTGCGTGTCCGAGCTCGTTCAAATGGTTCAATACGAAAATGAGGCCACACCCAGGCGGGACACTGTGATATAAAATAATACATATATCCAATTGCTCCATTTCGCCGGATAGTATCCGATGACTAAATATTCCACTATACGCATACGCTTCAAACGCGATGTTAAAAGCAACACCGAAAAAATTGTATTCTTGAAAGATGTACTTAATACTTCCTCTTAACAGATATAAGAATATTTCCTCTTAAATTAATAATATATTCTCAATTTGCGAAAGCGATCGTCGCCACACGTGCGCTACACGCCTCACATGGTTTTTGATGACGTCCCTCCTAAAACCATGCAACTTTTATCTGAAGCATTTTTCTCTAAAATGTATTGTTCAAGAGATATTTGAGATCATCGTTTAAAATAGGACATCCTGTATATTCTCATATTAAGAATATACTAATTTTTAGATGATTACCCTCTTAAATTAAGAGGATCGTCTCAGCGCTTATTTTAGAGGAAAACATACTATACGTATAAGTGGGATATTCTTAAATTAAGAATACAATTTTTTCGGTGAATGAGCAAAAAACAATTTATTGCGAGATTGCAATCAACTTGAAAGAAGAAAAAAGCGGCCGGATTCGCGCCAAGTGCATGTTAAAAATCATAAAATGTAAAAAAATTGTATGATTTTAGTGCAATAGTTCTTTTAGTAGATTAGACATTATTAGTCGTTATTTCGGAATAATAGATGTAACGATGAGTATAGATAATATTTTTTAAGAAAAAAAAATGAAAACGCGGGTAGATAAGTCGTTTCTTTGGCGCAAGTACAAGATAACGATCTTCACAAACGAGTATAGTTGGTACGTGTGTGTGTGTGTGTACGTGTATCTACGTGTGTATATACATTAAAATGTAATAGTGAGCGTGTAACTCTCCGTCGATAATACGCAGAGTAAACTGGCGAGACACCAATGTTAGTATAGACTTTCGGAATTTGTTATCACTCCACCCATACCGTCGCTACAAGTAATCATTTCGCCGTGAAGGAGAGAGCATCAGCTTTAAAAATACCGGGAGAACGAAAATAACCGGTACTCTTGCGCGACCCGGAGCTTTAAATAAAATCTCCGCGCGAGAAAAATTGCAACCGCGAAAATGTTGCGGCGGTCGATCCGCTAGTCGAGGATTACGGGAATCGGCAAATATATTTTGTAGCTCGGTTAAAAACGATAAAAAGTGCTATCTCGAGCATTTATGCGTTTGTCACAATTAGAGCACGAATGTACGTAATCTGCAGCGAGTAATAAATAACGAAATTAATTTATCGCATGTGCATGCAAATATACGCGAAAAGCTCTACAATTACGATATTACAATTTTATATATATATATATACATATATATATATGTTTAATAATATTCTTCAAACAATTTGAGATATAAAGAATATAAAAAGTGCGTTTATTTTATACAATGTGTGTTTTATCTGGTATAAATAATACAGTTTTCATAAAAAATCATCAACAAATTAAATAAAATTCAATAAAAACTCATCATATTCTCAATAAAAATTTAAAAATTATTTATATTTTAAATATTCATAGTTATTTGATTTTATCAAGAAAAAAAAGATGTAAAGTATACAACATAATATTTTCTGATAAGTGCCATTATATATCTTAAAAATGTTTGAAAAATGTAACTGATTTTGATCACAAAAACGTGATGAAATCTTTTCGATGGACGATAACTTAATGTTTATTTCTCGTTAAAGTCACGAAAGTTACGAAACTTGAAGATAGACCATTTAATTCAAGAATTTGCTATTCAGTGAATTTCTATCATTCTCTGCAAATGTATGAGTATGTACACGTGCAGAGTCATATATATATATGTTCGTATCGACGCATCTACATATATACATACATATATGTCTAGATTTACATATAAAATACACATGGAAAAGAGAGCTAGAAAGCTCAGTTTTTCTTCCAAATTCACTTATAGGATAAATAGAAGAAGCTAGAAAAGATAAGAAGGTTGGCAAAAGAGCAAGAGGGGGGGGGGGGGAGAGAGAGAGAGAGAGAGAGAGAAATGTGCGAAGAGGGCAGTAAGGAGAAATCCCCGCTACATTCTTGTAGAGGGAGAATCCGCACAGTTGTTGGAGTTGGTCAAAGCACGCTATACAGCGCGCGACTATGTATTAGAATTATCCAATCTCGTCAAAGGACTGCGCGAGCTATACACGCGGAATATATACAGCAACAGCAGCGTGTAAAATTACGTTGCCTCTTTCGTGCTGTCCCTACGCCTAGATATATCGAGATATATCCAGGCGAGGTACGGATCTCCGTCCTAATATCGAATCATGCTTCGATTATGCTCCAATCGATAAGCCTGTATAGTCACTCGGTTTGGTAACGGGCGTAACGGCATCAAGAACGGAGTATGCCTCTTCCATTTGTCAGTCTTGATGGGAAATTACGGAGAAAAGACGAGCGTAACAATTTGGCCGAGCAACGACGAGCTTAATGTTTTGTAACAACGCCGGACTTTATTACGAAGCCAAGCACTCGTTCGGCGTGGAATTTTAGCCCCTGACTCCAGGGTAATTTAATGCTGCATCGATCGTCGGGCTGCACGGGGAGCCGTAAATTCGAATTTTAAACAAGCACCGCACTAATGATATTACTATAATAATTATTACCACGCCCATGCAATACGCATTTAATATATCTACGAGAATGCCATTTCGTTGTATATACAAAAATCACTTTCACCTATCAATATCATGCATTTTTTTCGCAACGTTTAACTTTACTTTTATGTCAGCATCAAGCTGCAAAATGAAATTTAAACGATAAATTTAAAAGGTAAAATGTAAAGAGATGAATTCGTCACATATGATTCGCAAAATGTCAATAAACATGTAAATAAACTTATCAATAAATCTCATTTTTGTTATCGTCGAGAAATAGCAAACAAAGTAATTGCAATTTCCTGCAATTCCAGGCAAAAACGAGAAAATGCGTAAAGTGAAAAACTGCAGGCTTCAGTCTCCACTTAAAAAAATCGTAAACGTAAAACTGATCATTATGTGATTTTTAATTATTATAGCTGTGAATTTTAATGAGAGACGTCATAAGCAAAGAGAATTACACGACGTATACGAGTTCGCAAAATTATGGCAATCGATCGAAGAATCATAATTGGCAATACATGTCGAGTAATACTGACGTATTCACGGTTATCGTATCTCGTTGGAATTAGCTGATCAGACAATCTTGAAAATGATGGAAACAGTTTGGGCGAGCAAGTCTCTCACGGTGCGGCAACGTAATAAAGCTATTAGCGTAATGTTACGCGCAAACTTCGATGGAGTTATGTTACGTTTCGAGGAAACGCCACGTCCTTCGACCCTTCCCACCTCGGTAGAATGTACATGGTATAAACTTTAGTCCATCTTGCGAAAATTACTGATCGCTAGCATCAAGATACATATCTACCTGCATTTAATCGTACCTATGAATCAAACTTGTATGTTATTAATGATTAAGAATGATGTTTTACCAACGAGTTGTGAGAAACCGCATGTGGACGGATTCGTCGCCATGATACGGCAAAAAGAGACGACATAGAATTGTGTAAATTCTCAAATTAAGTGAAAAAACTATATGATGTTACTATTCTTCGATATTTATATAATACTTTCTAAGAGAGTAGAAAACAATTTTTTTAATTTCTAAAAATAGTCACAAAAGCCCCTCAATTTAACCTTTGGAGGACCGGAGGCCCCTTTAGGGACTTTGAACCGTTTTAGATAATTTTTTGGGATTTGTAGTGTTTGCAGCTCTTAATTAGCTCAAAAATGTTATAATTGATGTCCGCACGATACTAAGTTTACTGTAAAACTTATTATATATTTTCGTTACATTTTCTATTATTCTTTTATATTTTGTATATACTGTACACACTTTTTGCGAAATCAACTGATATGAAAACATATAATGCATTTTTAATGATTTTTGCCCTATAATTGTGGTATAAAAATGTTTTTACATGTTATTTGTGAAATTTTTACTCTACAACGATGTTAGACAATTATTCTAACAATATTTAATGATATTTAGGATTTGGTTTAAAAAATCAAAAATAAGGAATATGACTCGACAGAGGCGCCACCTTTTTTGCCACTCAATTGTCTATAAAAAAAGTCGATCAAAAACATGCCGGCTCTCAGAAGGTTGATAAAATCGATATTTATTGCATTTTCTTGGAAAAAGCAAAATAATAAAGGCCAAAGAGAAACTAAGAAAATATTAAAATTGTTATAAAAATCAATATTATTTTTCAATCCGTATAACAAATCAAACTAACCAAGACTCCTTATAAATCAAAGAATTGGAAAAAATAAGGGCACTAGGAGTCAGGCGCAGAAGACGTCGCGCAAATAATACACCTATGAAACGTGAAACTTCTTTATTCACTAAACGCGCTTACATGTTTCGGCTCACTTTTGAGCCTTCCTCAGAGCAAACACAAACTAACATATATAAACTAAAAGTTATCCTGTCATGGTGAACTCCCCTACATCGAGAATTTAAATGCCAAAATTAAACAAGAAAAAAAAAGAAGAAAAGGAAAATGAAAAAGAAGCTGGAAATATTGAAAATGTTGAATTAGAGAATATGGAGACTAATTTATCAAAAAACTTCAAGAATGTAATTAATTATCAATATAAAGATAACAAGGCTAATAAGAGTCAATTTTGTTTATAAAACTTTAAGTCATTATTAATAGTAAAAAACATACGTACGTACAAACGCTTATTAAAAATTAAAAAAAGAGCCGAAACATGTAATTTTTTAATTTTTAATAAGCGTTTGTACGTACGTATGTTTTTTTACTATTAATAATGGCTTAAAATTTTATAAACAAAATTGACTCTTATTAGCCTTGTTATTTTTATATTAATTTTTAATTTTATAAGAGAGAGTCCTTGAGTATTAATATAATTAATTATCCCGAAAATAAGGACGCTTACCACGATTACAAAGCACCATATCGCAAACATTACCATGAATAATTCAAAAACTGGTTCCTGATATGTTGGCCAGTCGGTATCAGGCACAGTGAGTCACTTTTTAGTTATTAGCTAGTATTTTTCGAGATAACAAATGGAAAAATCCAACATTAAAACGTTAGTCAATTCCAAGAAAGTGAAAGTTGTAAAGTGATCAGAAAATTAAGATCTCGCCAGAAGGACTCATTACTGTTATTTTTCAATAAAACTTTTAATTTTTGTTAGATATACATATAAAGGTTTGACGATAATTTGCAAGTGCTTTATATTTATGGTCAAGACTGTACAACGTACACTGTTAGAAATGCTTCCTTTACATGTAAAATGAAGCTTGTGATAACAAATAAAATTAAAAAAAGTAATGGATGATTTAACTGAAAATTAAGTTACAGTAGTTACTTAAATGTAATGAACGTGTACATTAAATTTCATAAATTTTTATGAAAAATACATTAAATTTCATGTATTACACGTATACAAATATACTTTTCAATTATAAATACATTAAATTTGACGTAATGTTATGAAATAAAGTTCAAATTATGTAACTTAAAAGTATATTAAATTTCATAAAATTCTTAACAGTGTAATGATGTAAAATATGAAAAAGAGTTCAATATGCTTTCTATACTCCGTTACTCCGTTATATTTCAGTGTTTGTAGGAAACATATTGCACGTATTAAACGTGAACGAACGTACTGTTGTTAGTAGATAGAGCAAGTCTCGACAATTCCGCAGGAGGATCTCATCCCGTTGATCGTAGGTATAAGCAAGCAAAATGTGCTCAAGATGGTTGTGAATGCGCCTTAAAGAACCGCTGCAGGTATCAAATGCATACCGTGAAAGTGGCTAAGACGCATATACGTATACACGTGTACACATGTACGCACAGCCACCGGCTCGTGTACGCACTCACATACAGACACGTGCACACGCGTATATCGTCAAGACGTTCTTCGTCTAGAAGATCGTTTGGATGCTACCTGCAGCAATGTAAAGGTTAACATCGCTGGAAGGATCGACGCTTTTCTCCGTATCATCATCGTCATTGATATCGCCGTTGCATTTCGCGATAGTATACAAATAAATTTTCAATTTTGAAAGATTCTGAGGTTTCCCGCGTTTTACATTAAAATTCTACTTACACTGAGAGAAATGTTTTGTATCAATAACCAAAATTTTCTTACTGACACAAAATCTATTTGTTGATATATGATCAATCAAATCGTTGGTTACCACGATAATATTAATTTGTTGAATTTATTAACTAAACTGATCATTTAATGGTACGAAACTGTTTTGTGTATGATGTTTATAGATCTTTTGTAGTTAGAAATAGAACATATTTTGTTACTGGAACAAAACGAATAATATATAAGTATCTCTTACTTTCTACAGAGTAATTATGCTTGGCGTTTTTGAATTTCCTTAACTTAGCAAAAATATATATAGATTTAGAGCAATTGAGATTATTAATCGTTCTGAAAAAATAGTTATCATGATTGATCATGATGTGGCGAGAACCGAGAAGTCCACGAGATTAATCTCTAATCGTCTTGGCTTTATATAGAGGTAGAAAAGAAGTCGAATTTCTCTTACGAGAAGACACGCCATCTCTGATAGCTCCGCGAAACACTCCCTGCTCTACCATAGTGGATTATTTTGTTGAAATTACTAAAAGAATACTTATTTTGTAATAGCAACCAAATTTCGCATTGTTATTTACAAAACGTAAGTAATCAAATAAATTTAAATTGTTAAATAAAAAAATTTTGTTCATCTAACAAAAAAATATTGTATTTTGTTACCTTAACAAAATAATACCAATGATAATCGACCATTTGTGAATAATTCTCTTTTTTTGTTACTATTACTATATTCTTTTTTCTCAGTGCAAAATATAAATGAGTATACTGTTACTATCATCATCATCATCATCATTATTATTATTATTATTATTATCATTACTACTCTACAGTGTAGTCTCTCATAAATCTAATTACACAAAATACCACATTGGAGATAAACTTTCGTAATTCTGCATTAGCGCTTGTAATGACGTGTAAATTGAGCTTGGTGAGTTTACCGGGAATACTGATAAAACGTAAATAATTGTCATGTTTAAAAGTTAAATAAAATATCGTATATATTTCATGTTTTAATATTAAAATATTATAAACAGTATAAAAAGCGATTTATATAATTATAGTAAATATAATTATTAAACGTATCGTAAAGTTTGTGAAATCTGTGAAGACTCGATAAAAGTTGTGCCGTACCGGCACAACTTGTACAGGAAGGAAATATCCTGGAAAGAGTGGAGGGTCCAAAGTGGAATTTTCGCCCGTTCTCTACATCAGATCGAGAACTTATCGAATGATTCTTTCCCGATTCGAGGTTCGCGCAGTGGGAGGAAGGTATTAAATTGCCAGCTCCTGTCATAATCTATCTCACCTCCGGCCGGTTAAACTTGGCTAATAATTCGCCAGAGATTGGCGCCGGCAGTAGGCATGCGCAACAAAAACCAATAACACTGCCTCTCCCCCGTTCTCCCTCGCCGCTCCCGGTTACCCGGTACAGTGGCTCGGACCTCTCCTCTCCCTTTCTATAGGTTCTCTTCGACACCCCCGTGGCCTATCCCCCTATCCTCGTTTCCCTTCCCCAGTTTCCATGCCCACGGTCGCCCACTCTACCAACCAACCATGCCAACCACGTTGCAACGGCAACGCACCAATACCACCGTGCACCACTACCGTACTGTATCATAAGCAAAGCGCACACGCCGAACTGCATTCGCATAAATCCACTCGAATGCCTAATACCCGCCAAATACCGGTCGGTCGCCAGAGAAAAGCGGGAATCTATGCTTTATTTTATTATCTTGAGGAATTTTTATCCTCGTAGTCGTCATTGAGGCACGAAAATCGTCAAGTATTAGATCGCGCGTACAAATCAAAATAAATATTTTATGGACAATCATGAAAGAAATTATTCATCTTGAAGAAGCGTATAGGTATAAGGAAAGTAACGTGCTCCAATTTTTAGTTGTTTTGCGAAAGTAGGAGTATATCTTAAATTAAACAAATTATGTAGATAGACTACCAAGACTCAAATGATTAGAATGGGAGAGACATTGCTATATATACGGCGTGGCCGAAAATCGATGACCGACATGCTCGGCGTGTCGTCCAAATCCGAAACTTCGCAACCATCGACCACTCGTTGCTTTGCTAATTCATCAAATCGACTCGATGAATATATTAATTGCCTTGTTGTAACATAACGGTGGCTGGCTGATGAAATTACGCGTTCATTGACCTTCTATCGACGTGCGCTACTCTATTGTGCTTTCCCGATGCGAACACAACATGGTTCTTGAATTGATCGATTAATTAAATTCGCCAGACAAATCGTTCAATAGGATGCGTTCGATTAAGAGTTTCGAGTAAATTTTTATTAGCATCGCTGGAATTATTTCTATTTATTCAACTGAAAACTTGAAATCGGAGCAAGTCGTTATGTTCTTTGACATGCGTACAAACACTCAAAAAAGTGATCTTGCAGTTATAGCGAAAATTATCTAACGTTATAAGTACGAAAAATTAGCTAAAATAGATAAATTTCTAGCAAGTACTGCGATATCGGATATGTATTGCATTTAATCATATAGATGACAGAGATAGAATTTAGATTTATATGCTATAAATTCTGTGAGTATGATACATAATTTTCTATCAGATAGGTACAAAAAACAGCGATAATTCTATCTGGAGTAGCAAAATATTTTTTTGCATGAAAATTATTTCTACATACATCGCGCGTATATTATTTTCTTCATTTTGTTCAATTCACTGTATTATTGATTCGCATCAGAGAGCGTCCTAACATTAACCCTACATCAATTTTTTTTTCTAAAAATGAATAATCGTTCGTACTACTAAATCATTCTTGGAGAGATCCGTTTTTTTTCTCCATATAATATTACGTCGCTATACATAAGCAAAGTATTTCAATTTTCTCGTTAATGAGGAAAGTTGTGACAATAATAATGATAATACTGGTAACTGCGTCGACATTGTTGTCGTTAATGAGAAGAGCTTGGCTAATGATAATGTCGCAAGGAGGAGCGTTATATAATGTTGACTTATTCCCGTATATCGTATTTAATACCTCCGTACCTGCGTTTTCCGCCTTACATTCAGTAAACTACATTATCTCAATATAGAATATGAAATTATCTATAATAGGTATATAGATTTCGGATTCTATCACTATATATTTACTGCGCGATATATGCTCGAGACAATCTGATTTTTTTAATTGACAGATAATGGAAAAAAAAATCATTGTTCTCGCAGTTTATTTTAAGGTATTAATTATTGTAGATTTTCAGATTACCTTGCCCTTAATGTAATTACTTTTCTATTTGTAATGCAGACAATACAACGTATATATCAACGTAAAAACTTGTTTTTATGTTTATTTTTGCGCGCATGAAATGAAATCTCTAAAAACGAAATTTTTACGAGATTGAAATCATAGAAGCGTAAGCTACATAAATGTAATGTAATTTCATGGATTGCAATTTAATGCACATAACATACATATATAAAGTACATTTTACCATTTAATTGAATCGCCATGAAATATTCGATGATTCTATTAATTCTAGCTATTCCATTTGAGTGGATTTAATGCGCGGTGCGTAAAATAATTATATATTCCGATAAATATATATTTTACACACACACACATATATTTGAGAAAGGAATTTAATATAATTTTTCGCATACAAAGCTCCAATTTAAGTAGCGAAATTCAATTTATTGTGGATTTTGCAAAATTACAACGAAAAACGACATAATCACGACAATCGCATTAAAAAATTTTCGACATTCGTCAAGGCGGATCGGCCGAGCGGTGGGTCTTAATCGTGCGATCTCTCGTTGTGTGACGGGCTTAAGGGTACATTCACCCGTCGTGGATTCTCCTCCGTCCTCCAGCGGCCAAACAACAACCAAGTGCACGCGAATTCCACGAGTTTTATTTAGAACATCGAATTATTCTAACGTGACGAGTTCGCGCTCGCGTACACGTGTGCGCGAGAGGAAAAAAAAGAATAAAGGGATAAACCCATCGCTGGTAGTGCGACGTAGATAGCAGTAGACGGGCCGTAAACTCGAATCAATGGAGAGTCGAAGGGGAGGAAAGTCGGGGACCGGTCGAGAAGGAGAGAAAGAGGATCCCGAAAAAAATAGCGAATTGAAGATTCGGAACGAAAAATTATCTTATCTCCCGGCTCTCTCTCTCTCTCTCTCTCTCTACTCCGGAGAAATTGAACTTTTCTCCTAGTTCTTGCGCGTGCCTATTACACGTACAGCGGAGATAATGACACGCGTAATTGCTTTATCGAACGAACGAATCGGAATGAGAAAAGAAGGAGAATTTTAATTAAAATTTTGCACGCCGGATAAAAATGCATACTTTAATTCGCCTGTACCGAGCAGGCGAATTAAAATTACGAAAATTATGGGAGGAGCGGGCGCGCGGTGTTCTTTGAACTATTACAAAGTAACGAGGCAGGATGCGTGCGCGCGCGCTCTATCTTTTTTTCGTTGGTAGGAAAGTAAAATCGTTGCTGCATCTGATAAAAGCCGGGCGCGGGCACGCACGCGCACGGACGTGCGCGTGTCCGTGTTGAACACACCTAAACAAGTCCGTCGCATTCCACGCGCGGACCGGGTGTACCTGCTGCTGCACGTAATCACGCTCGAATAATTAATTAGCTTATTCTGCATTACTTAGACAGAGTTAAAAACATCTCGCCGTCTAAACTGGCTATACTATAGTAACGAAGAAATTTTTCATCGCAACGAAATGTTCGTAAAACAAACGCGACGGCAATTCGGAGATAATAAAGTTCTGTTTTCATTTCGGGCGATTTAATTAAATATTCGCTTTCTCGTAGAATTTAATAAAATCTTCTTATCGCGCAGTATTCTAGATTCTTTAAAGTCGATTAACTGTACTTCCGACAGCTTCGTAATGGGAATAATTTAGATGTTACGTTATAATACCGAGATAGACCGATAATAATATAATATAATATAATATAATATAATATAATATAATATAATGAATATAATGAATATAATATAATATAATGTAATATAATACAATATAATATAATAATTAATGTAAACGTTACTTCTCATCAAATTTATCGTCAAAAGATTGAATTATCGAATAAATATTATACAAATGTATGTACCTATGAGAGACAGAACTGGGTTAATCTTTTCAATATTCCTGAATACAAATTTCGATATATTCACAAATTAGTAATGTTATAAATAAATGTTAACCGTAGTGGAATTTCTCATGACTTCACGCAAACTAATAGTGGTTACTCGAATAGCAAGTTTCGCGAAACGGATTCTCGTTGAGTTTGCGCCAACTTTCGATTGGCAGCATCGCGGAGTAAAAATAGAGAATGCAATGTAATCAACTTTGAATTGCGGAATAAACAATCTCGATAAAATTTTAATTAGAATTGAGTCGGTGGAATAATATAAAAGTATTATTGCAACGCGAATGTCGATTGCGATAATACGTAGATATAATTATTGGCTAATGCAGCCACACAGGTTCCGTTCCAATAATCAACAATAACGTGCGAATATTGCACCTGCACTAACATTCCTCTCCGTTCGAGATTAGTATAATACAAATTTATTAATTACAAAAATTATTCAAATTATCTAGATATTATAAGGTGTGGAAATTAAAAAAGTAAGTTAAACTAATAATAAAAAGAATGGCGTTAGAAAATTATTAAATGACAGCATTCAGATATTTTTTAAGGATTGTTGAAATACTTTTTGTTTTTGTATACATGGTAATAAAATTAAATGCTTTCGGAAAATTTTTGTTTTTATGTAAAATATATATCAATATTGAAAGAGAATAAAATGATGTTATTTCAAATAACAATTTAATATAAATTATTATTACACATGCACACAGAATACTCAATTGATTTATCTTGTTTCAAGTATATAAAATGTATAACGAGTTATATTATTATTATATCTTCCAATTTCACAAATTTAATTTGAGATTTTTCTTTGTTTTTTTAGATAATTGAGAATAATCCTCAATTGTTGGCAATGTATCTAGGAATTTCATAAAAATTTCTTTCGTTGTTGTAAAATAATCGAAAAACAGATTGCTAGCAGCTGGTAGACAAATATTTTGCCTCGATAGTCAAGATGAAGTAAAGTCTCCATCCCAGTTGGGCTCATCAATCACGTCAATTACATACGACATGGTCGATTCGCAATAACACGCGCGCGCACAAGACAGAATAAAAGGGCAAGATAAACATGTACCTACAATCTTATACTATGTACATATATATATATATATTTATATAGATATATAAATATATCTCACAGATGTGTGCGTGTGCGCGCGCATGTGTGTGTGTGTGCGTGTCGCTCATTTACTACATAAATGTACACAAAGTTTTCCAGGAGATAAGTTTGAATGTTTTGAAACATTAAAATTTTTTGAAACATTAATTTTAAAATGCAATTTTGGCGAAATAATTGATTTTTGAGAAATAAATGTAATTTTTTCTTTTTTTCTTTATATTTTCATTCTTTTTCTGCAATAAAAAAAAATTACAATTTTTGAGTTACATATTCGTGGTAGCAAATAGGTGATATATGTATATACATGTGTGTAAGTGCGTTACAAAAATGTTAAATAATTAGTAATAATATCGTTTTGGAGATGAGACAAGAAAAGCACTACAATGGCGCCGACTTAAGGTAATGCTTTCTATCATGTTATTCGACATAATTATCGGCGAGAAAATGTTCAGTTTCCTTTCTGGAGCAATTACGAAGAACAAAGGGGTCAAAAGTAGCAGCCACAATTACAGGTTTCTATCTCTAGTTCGTAGTCTCTCTCTCTCTCTCTCTCTCTCTCCCCCCTCTCTCTTTCTGTCTACTCTGTAAATTATATACACTATCCTGTTGTTTTTTAAGAAAGTGGCCATTACGAACAATTTCTGAACTCGCACGCAAACTCGAAGCAACGACGACGCGACAAAGGGAGATACTGTGTTACCGGCGCATTCATAATATTATTCCTATCAAAGAACAGTCCGCGCACCCTTCTCTAAGTTCACCCATCAGTATTTTTTCTTTCATACGCTACAATGAGAGAGAAACAATATTTCTCTTCGCTGTAAATCGACTATCCTCGCGTACTAAACGCGTATCGATTGTTTTGAGGGAGCGGTAAGATTTCGTTCCGCGATTTCCAATAAAGAGGAAAATAGGAACAAGTTAAAGTTGATAAACAATGTCGCCAGGGATATATATTTTGCGCGTTTATAATTAATAAATAAAAATGGTAGAAAGGATCACAGAGAACATTTCCGAGGGGCGGATACTGCAGATTACAATCGAGTTTTCCCTTCCGAAATAATCGGCCCTGCAAACAGTGAAAATGACGAGTGAAGGGGTGCGCTTAATTGACGATATCTCAATGGAACAACAGGGCGTAGAATGTGACGACCCCAAAAGCCACCCTAATGTTAGGCGAGGGGTTAGTCGAACGGCCGTATCCTTTCAGTCTTCGAAGTGGCTTTAAGGGGATGCTGAAGTGTCCTGTTTTACCATTAATTTTTAAAGACTCTTTTCTCTTAATTGTGTTTTATGGATTGAAAAGTCCTTCTCTACAATTAAAGTATCGATAACAACACAGGCTGCCAGCTACAATTTAATACGAAAAATGGAAGGGAATTAAAAATTGTAGTTTTGTCACCGGCTCCTGCAGTCAACTCGTCACAATATGTGCTGCATATAAGAGTTTCAGATTTTACCTGTTTAAAATAAGTAGCCAGCAGCTTATAGAAAACCTCGAAGAACAATTCTATGCTTTTAGAAATGAGGTAAGGGCTTTGGTGTAAGAGAAAAGAGTCGCCGAAAATTTCGTTCGTATACTACGAATAAAACTGACGTGAAGCCATGAAACCGAGCAGTATTTTAATTGATCACTTTCTAAGAGATGGCGTTGCAATATGTTAGATAAGGTTGCAATATGTTAGATGAATGCGTTTGAGCGAGACACAACGATATATATAATAAGTATAAGAAATGAATGAAAGATGTCACTATTGTCGAATTTGGAATTTGAAAAAGTCTGTACTATCGACCTTGATTATGTTCGACCGTCACTCCAGCATCCTATTAAGACCATGCCAATATTTCACAAGTTTCGTTTGTCCGGCCTTTCCGCTCACTTATTCGCCCCGGGGGCGTTCAACGTATTTCCGCATATTTGAATAATGCCTCTTTCGTGATTCGCGTAATCATTCGATTTGATCGCATGAAAATAGTTACACTGATGCGCGATGTCGCGATTACGTGATTATTTCGATTGCATTATGATGCAGTCGACTGAATTAATAATATGTGTAACGATATAACAATGTGCTGCACACCTCTGTGAAGCTGGCCCCACTTTTTCCAAAAATTGAAAAAATAAGTAGAGTTCTGGTTGCCCCCTCCCCTCTAGAGTTCTCTATCAATTTTAGAAATAGTTCCGTCGATTAAAGGGGTGAAAACACCATTTGAAATATCGGGGGGGCCAACTTCACGATTCAGAACTTTGAAGGGCTATAACATCTTTACCATTCATTTTAGAACTTTCATCCATATAGAACAATCGATAGAACTCTTTGGGAGGCAAACAGAACTCTCAAGAAAATAATGGATTTCCAAAAAAAATTAATTATTGAAAAAAAAAACCTTTTTTTAGATTTTCGGCATTCTGTAATGAATTCTGACAGCATCTATCCTTAATAACCGATGCGTTGAAACCGATATCTAAAAAGTTCTAGGGCTTTGAAGTTTCAACCTTTGAAATTTTTCTAAGTTCACGCAGCTTTAAAATTTGTTTCGGAAATCCGGTACTTTCTTTAGAGTTCTGGTTG
>NW_017299883.1:47427-50006 GCF_001594075.2 Trachymyrmex cornetzi | reverse complement strand
GGGGGGGTGGGGGGGGGGGGCCAACCAGAACTCTACATAATTATTCAATTTTTGGAAAAAGTGGGGCCAGCTTCACAGAGGTGTGCTGCACACATACGGCGCGGATATGCAAGAATATTTGAATTTATATTAAAACAAGATAAAAATAACTTGGATACATACCCGCCTGTATTTTCAATGGGAAAGAGCTCGAAATATTCAATTAACAAAATGGCGAACGGCAGTATTCTATGAAATTTCCATATAGAGTCATATGCACATCGCGAAATGCCACTGATAAAATAATGCGAGATATAGAAAAATGACAAGGTCAACAACATGACAGGTCTATTATCGACGATGGTCGGCAAAGTAGAAATTATCGCGGCGTAGCCGTGAAGCTTACGCGTGTCACATCAAAGCAATAAAGCGTCGATGAAGCGACTTTAACGAGCCCCATTCAAATGAAAAACTTATCTCCAGACCCTTTCGTGGAAACGTATTTTTTAGAGAATAAAATGATTATAAATCACAAAAGTACGGAAAGCTTATAAGAAAAAGAAGGTTGTAACATTTGTAAAAAAATATGAAACTTTTAGAGAAAATCTCTTCAAGTAAGGATCAAGTAGTGATCAAGCAAGTGAGGGCTTTCCATTTTGTGGTACAAGTCGATACAAGTGTCGTTCTACCTTTGTTACTCACTGAATGTCAAGGAAGATAGAATGATGTTCGTGTTGACTTGTGTCACTAAATGGAAATCATTCAATATCTCGTTGAAACGACGTTTGTGCGTCCGCATTTTATTTGACCAGAATTTTTTGTCAAAATTCCGCATAAGTTTGCTTCTCGTTCGTTTAGATACGTAATTTTCAGAAAACGTACCTCTCCGTGCGTGTCCCTCCTTCCATCCGGCGTGTTTTCAGGTAAGAAATAAAGTCGCAAGGACGCCAAAGGCTGATTCGGTCCACGACTGTCCATCCACAGTAGCTGAAGTTCGCCGATGCTGACGAGATCGGCATCGCTCCACAATTTCGTCAGGAAGAAACTACCGAGACGAAGGACACGACCGTTACTTATCCTTACTGCCTTGTAAAATGTATAAGGACCGTGGCTGAAGCAAGCACCGCCTAGCAACTAAAAACGTAGAAAAGAATTTGTCAACATTAATATTTGAGTCATTATCTCATGCTGTGAATATTATATGCGACAAAAAAAAATAAATGAATTAAGAGATTTTGTCACAAAAACCAAATAGGTATAAGAAGTTAATTTTTCAAGAAACAAAAAATTTCTTTCCTTTGCAATAATAACAGTAAAAAAGGTCACTTTAGAGCAAACAACGATTGATCACAAATTGAACTAATTTATTCGAAACTTAAAGATCATAAGTAATCAATACTAGTTTTTCACGACGATACACCTTGTATACGAGAGAACGTTTCGATTTACTTAGTTCTCATCAGCCCAAAATCAACAACATAGTAGTATTTTGTATAAAATGTACATTATATTGAAATTAACAAAATAATAGAAACTTCAGAATTGAGTCTAAAAATAAACAATGAAGCCACACTGATGGTTGGATATATATATATATAAAAGAGTATTCTTCAAGTCCGAAATAATTTCGTTCTGCTTCCTCATTCAAAAGTGAGAAAATAGAGTCCAATGATAAAATTCAAAAAAATGGGTCAAAATTGTTGTATATTGTCCAAGAACTTTCTCAGCTTCAACAAATTGAAATTGATACTGTACAAAAAGAATAGAAATATAAAATTATAGTAAAATGAAGAATTAAAAATTAAAACTTAACAAAAGTAAAAATTCTATATAAAAATAAAAAATTAAAATTAAAGCTTACAAGAATTGAAATTCTGTGTCAAAATTAGTAAAATTATGTCCAAGCTACAAGACGGGGCCTCAAGTCAGTACAAGTGTATACAATCAAATGATGTACGTAACTGACAATGCTTGTGTTTTTTAGCAAATAATAATTGAATATGAAATTTACAAGGACATTTAAATAATCGAATTAAGTAGATCAAAATAGAAATCATTAAGACCGCGTCTGCGTCTTTCTGTAAATTAATGTCGTTTCTTTGTTTTTTTAAATGTATAACATTTCAGAAACCAATCTTTTTCTTCTAATTCGGTTCATAATTCAATATTTTACGCGTTCTCCAATCTACTAAATAATTATTATCCAAAATGTGTATTATCCGAAATTACTGAAAGTCTTGACGCATCCTGTTTTATATTATTCTTATGTTATTTTTAATTCTTTTATTTTACGTAAGCTGTCATTTCGTCTGGCCTACATGTGTTATACATATATCGCAGTCTTTACAACTAATTTTATATACAACATTACATTTAGATTCTACATTAGTAATATCTTTCTGTACTCTTTAATAAACCTGTTTATAATTGATTTAAATATCTAAAACTAAAAAGAGATTTATCCACACAATTTGCAGCCGTTTCAGATTCATATATATGTAGGACATTGGGTATGTGAAGTTAGCACCCCAACTATAGTACTCAGGAGTTCTGAATAGAGTTCCCGTTTCTTTTTGACGAGACAAAGAGTTCTATATAAT
>NW_017299883.1:37922-40303 GCF_001594075.2 Trachymyrmex cornetzi | reverse complement strand
TATAAATTATATAGAACTCTTTGTCTCGTCAAAAAGAAACGGGAACTCTATTCAGAACTCCTGAGTACTATAGTTGGGGTGCTAACTTCACATACCCTAGGACATTACAAAATATCTCTTACGGTCAGAATCGTCATAGGTTAACATGTTGTCATTATTTTTACAACGATTGTACTGATTCAATTTTTCGTTAAAAAGTTTTTTTTATGTAAAATATATTTCTTTAAAAATGAGTTGTAAAGAGTAACCATTCTCCATGAGCAATTTAATACAAAGTTCAAGATTCTCTCTCAGAAAGGAAGAATGAGATACAAGATTATAAATAGTTTATAGTTCCAATCTTGTGGTGATTGGAGATAAACGATAAATATAATAACATCTTGAGAAAGTCTTTTTATGGAAGCAATTAACAATGATTTCTCATTTTCAAATTGTTCAGTATATCAATATGGTAATTTTTCTCCGCACATACAGATATAAAACATAAAAATAAAGCTTTAGGTTTTGATTAATATTTTGGAGACGCAATTTAATTCTAGAATGTTATAGTATGTAAACTTGACGTGTGTAAGTAAGCTATATCATTGAACACTAAGCTATATCATCAAGATGTCTAATCTGTCATGCTAAAAAACTGAGAGACAAGCAGAGACAAGCTTTTAAAAATTTCCTTCATATATCAGTTTGGACCCCCGGTGGTCAGTATTACAACATGGGGGGGGGGGGAGAGGGGGGAGGAGAGAGAGAGAGATAAATGATTTCAAGCAGATTTGAGTGTTATATTATTTTGATAATATATATTATCTTTAAGTATATAAAGAAACGCACACACACACACAAACGGACCTCCTATCATTCCAACATTGAATTTGATATTATGTTTACTCTCTCTTTTCTTTTAACCTAATAATTAGGCTGTGTTTACAAATATCTAGATTATAAATATATTTTGTCTATTATATATATTTAAAAATGTGAAATGTACGAAAAATTTGTGTTATATTGAATAAGCGTGACTTTTCCGTGTATGTAAAACTTACGTAACAGAACCAATACTATAATCACTTAATATCACTTAATATCAATAATAATATTCTAGGTCTAAAAAGAAAAAAATAAAAAGTGAAAAATTTCTGAACTGTTTGGTTCTTGCGGAAATTTTATATTTACTATCTCTATATATATTTATCCCATAATTTTTTACATTTACTATTTTTTCTTATAAACGAAAAAAAACGGTACTTGTTTTATTCTTGTGTTAGAAAGGTGATGGAATAGTTTCATTCTTGTAGAATAGGAAATATTAAGCTCTTATGTTTCCTGTTTCTTTGTTTGATTTTTGCCGAGACAGAACGTTTATTTACGATGTTACGATGTACAAACAAAAAGAACGACTTGGCGCCATAACTCGCATTAAAAAGAAATGAATTTATTTAATTCTTGTGGTAAGTCTTCAATTTTACATATATGTACATATATTATACACAAAGAAAATATTACATTCTCTAACTCTATATAATTTCCTGATGTAATGCTGGTTCTAATAACACGCTCGGAGTACACGCCATTTAATCGTTATTCGCGCACGCGCGCGTACCATTATTATTAATATTGTAATTAACGTATATTGATATTTAATGAGAAATGCGTTTGGATATTAGAATGTATTATGGTGCAATATTAATCGGATGATAAAGAGATAGAATATGTGCGTTGAAATGCGACAAATCAGCGTGTGGAAAGAGCATCGAAAATTCAGTTGCAGATTAATTTCGGGGAATATTTGATTAAAAGGCATTTTCTTTCCTTTTTTTCGAACCGGTAACAGTTCGTTTGAGTCGGCTTTTAAAATACCATCCCCACGAAAACGCATGCACGACCGTCGAGAGAGATTCGTGGCGGCGAGGGATGAGACCACGGAAAAGCGAGGGTACACGACTCCCTACAGGGTATTTGCAGCATACCGCGGAACACGAAACACGTGCACACTTGCGCGACATTCATTCGCTCGCTCGCTCGCTCGCTCGCTCGCTCACACGTACGCACGCACGCACGCACGCACGCACGTACATAATGCGAGATAAAACCCGGATGAGTTCGTAGAAGGAAATCTTTGCGCTAAAAGTGACACAGGTTTCTACACGTTTCAGAGAATGCGTGTGATTAAAATCAATAGATTGGAATCGATGCGCGCGATACCGTAAATAATAAATGACAAACACGCGCGTGAAAAATTAATTAACCGCCCGTCTGAGTGTGTGAGACATCCGATAAGAAAGACTCGCTCAACGAAGGAATGCGACGCATCTCGCGCAGAAAAGAAAAAAGTGAATGAATGATAAAAACGTAAATAAAGATTTGAACGACGTGCATGACGTTGA
>NW_017299883.1:36929-37904 GCF_001594075.2 Trachymyrmex cornetzi | reverse complement strand
CCCCCCCCCCCTCCCTCCATTGCCCTAGAAAAACTATTTATTATTCAATGAGAAAAATGTTTATTATCCAGCTGCTGAAAAAAATTCCGCAAACGAAAGAGCAAACGAACCGTGCACGCGGCGCGTACAGTCCGTCGCATAATTCCCTCTAGGGTGCCTCTCCTTCAGCATAGCGGCGAATCGCGATCCGAGTCCTTTGCCCCATCATATTTTTTCTTTTTGTTAAGATTCAACTATCAACGCGTTGGTGATCAACAACACAGTGATTTCAAATACGCGAGAATTTTTACACACACAGAGATAAAAATTACCGAAAAGAACTTAAAACTTTTTAAATTAAAAAAAATCAGTACAAAAATCAGATTTTTACTCCAACCATAAAAGCTCGTTCGAATATGCCTTTTTTTTTATATTGGACATGACATTATTTATTTTAGAATTTGGTTTTTGCATACAATTAAAAGATTTTTGTATAAAATTATCTGTAAGCGCGCAATCAAAATGTAGCACAATAACTAATTGGCGGTGGCCATGGATATACTTATTGTTATAAGTCAAGTTTCGAAAAGGTGTTATCAAAGACGTTTCCGTCTCGATATTTAAAAATGTAAAATATCAAGAAAAATATAAATTCTATATTTTTTTCTAAGATTTCGATTAAAAAACTGGTTTTTACTGAATATAAAAAAAAATCGGTTTTTTTACTCTAAATTAAAAAAAAACTTGTCTTTTGTTTTATTCTACTCTTGCATAGGAAGTGCAGCGCAGAGGGAACATCTTACCGGAATCACTCCGCAATCGTTGACGAGCGAGCCTCGAAATTGGGGTGCCGATAGCACGAATATTCTAAAAACGGAATCAATCGCGCGCCTGATCGTTGATCAATCGCGTTTCGGGCGGGCTCGCGAAATGACGAATGCCGTTTCTCTCATTCCTTCTTTTGTCCTTCGCATCCGGCATCCGGATCGAGTGGCT
>NW_017299883.1:28263-36763 GCF_001594075.2 Trachymyrmex cornetzi | reverse complement strand
ATCGACTCTGACGCTTTGTAGCGCGGACTGTACGGGCGTCTGCTGCTTTGCAGCGGAGACTTGTCCATTACTCCCTTTGCTTTATTTATCCGGGCGAAATTTCAAATCGAATCGGATTTGGATGTAAAAGAGACAGCTGCGCAAAGATCGATGCTAGAATATTCACGCTAAAAATGCCCCACCACATTTTTAGCCAAGTCGATATAGGAATTCTCCCTGCGATTTATCGTTTTATATTGTAACGACACGCGAGAGCGCAGCGGTTCCAGCGACGTATCGATTTCACGAAGGAAGATGATTCCGAAAGGCTCGCTTCGAATAACAAAGTCCTTTAATTGCCGACTAAGTGAATCCGATATTGGGTCATGTTAGTCGCGCGCGCGCGCGAATGAAATCTCTTGAAAACAAATGAAGAGTACGTTCCGATATGCAAAACCGTGTCGCTAAGTTGTTCATTATTGCGCAAATGCAAATCAACGAGGATGTCCGAGAACGCGCTATCAATTGCGTTCGCGTTATGTAATTGAATCAATAATGGCATCGGCGATCATCAGTAGAGAGTGAGCACCACTGCCATAACTATTTCCAATGTTTTAAGAGTACAGTCGGGATCAAGAGTTAGATGGGTGAGCGAGAGGAGAGAGAGATATCAGCCGACGATGATATTTATAGCAGTTAATCTCGGTTCTCTCCGGCGCGCCACCGCGCGCACTGCCGCTGCACCGCACGTGAAACTTACCGCCATTGATATCGCGATTGCATCTACGACGCTTTTTTATCTATACGGACAAGTGCAACCACATGTACACGTGGCCATACCGAATTTTCCAATCCCGCTGTTGCCGTTATTATTTATACGTGCCAATTACATGCTCTATCAGGAGTCGCGCTAAATATTTTTCATTTTTCCCCACGTACAGATGCACACAGCACAATGCGGCGCGTATGCATTATTCATCGCGCGACGTACGTAGCGCTCTCTTCTTCGTAAAAAAACACTTGCACGTAAATAAATAGGTATCTGTCGCGGCGCGGGCGATCGGGCGTCGCGTCGCTCTGCCAATTGGCTCATTGTTAATTATTTTTCGATGCCGGAAAAGTAAGCGCGCGAAATGCAAGCAAACACGAACGCATGTCACGTGCGTGTGCGCGATATGTAAAGTGCCGCCACATGTCGACGCGAATTGTTGAAAAATAAGAGAAATATACTAGTGGAACCGGACATTTATGTCGCATCGTGTCAACAACGAATGGGACGTTCTCTCACTCCTCAATTGTCATTTGGGATGTTTGCCCTTGGGAACAGAACAAATGCTAATTACGCGAGTAGAAAAATAGAGCGAACGGAAAGTATATCCACAGAATCCTTCCCATCTCGAAAGCGTGCGCAATCCAAAAGTGTTTTGAGAAATTTTTTTCCATCGCTATATAATTATAAACATGTTATGTACTCGTATGTATGACGTGAATGGATAATTATTATCTTTCTTAATAATGCATTATCCGTCTCTCCGTCGGGGATACTGTAACATTACGTTTGAAACTGCTGCAGCTTTATGTAATGATCGTTGCCTGTTTTCCTCTTGTAACAGAACACTCGGAATTCTAGAATGATTAAAGGAAGAGGAGGGGGTATAGATGAGTGAGAGAGAGAGAGAGAGAGAGAGAGAGAGAGAGAGACATAAAAAAGACATAAATATGGAACGAGAGAATAAAAATCATATGATATTTTAATTGAATCTGGATAAAATAAAAAATGCCAAATGTTTAAAAATTGCTCAGTAAAATAATGTATACAATTTATGCTTATTTTGTTATCTTTTGATTATCTTGTGAAATTTATGTCAGTTACCTACACGGGAAATAAAAACGAATTTATTCGAGTATTTAAAAATATAGCTAGATTTGAAAATAATTTTGTTGCATCATCAAAATAATTATGTAGCAAACTCGAGCATGACAAGAGCAATGCTGCAGAAAATTTGGATATTCTAGCATAATTAGCTTGAACGTCCGTTCTTTTCGTGTACGAAATTAATAACATTTGATAATCGGACGTATGAAAATAAAGACTGGTAAATGTTACAGATATTCAATGTCTATTCATTGCCATGTCTATCCGCTCGTCCATTAGATCAACTAGATACAAAAATGCAGAGAAATTGCAAGAATTCGCGATACACATTGTGTTCGTTTATAACATGCAAGAAATAGGAGCGAATAACGTAGCGAATGAAAAGAATTAGTGACGAGTGAGAGTTGGTGCTGCGCGAAATTAATAAATGCATACGATATATCAGAATAATACGAATAAATCATTCCGGGATCATTAATAGCCATTACGTAACGCGGCGCGGTACTGTCGGCAACGCGATGTGTAACATATGGTGCATCAAAAAGCATATCGCAATCGTCACGTTACACATAACGGATATAAACGTCGACCGTCGAAATATTTTCATCGGCAGAAAAACGATCGACGATAAACGCGACTGAACACGAGGAGCGTCCACGAGCGGGAAAGAAGAAAAAAGAAAAATAGAATCGCACGACAAGCAACTGTAAATTGCAATCGGAGCAATTCATATACCACAGACTCCCCGCTATCTTGAGAAGCTTCGTTTATCGTGACGATTGAAAAATCGCTGAACGTAAAATATTTAATATCCCACGTCGACTGACATTTGAGACGATCGCGATTGCGCGCAAAGCGACGCTCGCATTATATAATTAACCTTTCTCGAGGATCGCGATAGGCTCGCGCGAATCGAATAGATATAGATTTTCTTATCCCGCGAGCGGAAAGAGATGCTCGCACGCGCGCGTACGGTCAGCAGCACGCGGAAAAACGTGCCCGTGCACTCGGGAGATTGAAAGGGGGAGAAGAAAAAAAAAAAGACGAGATATAGGGCAATGCTCCTCATCCCATCCCCCATCCCCCTTCACCATCGTCATTGTATACCCTCGCCGCGTGTAATCGCGTATATAGTCGTATATGTACATGTACGAAACTGCTATTCCGTAAGCTCTCCGCGCCATTTCCCCTCCTTGTTACCGTGTCTATATTTCTGCCCATCTGTCTCGCTTTCCGATGATATTCCTCCAGAACTCGTTGCGCCCGCGCCGTCTCTTTCCCCCTCACGCAACACCCCCTCGCAGTGTCCTTCTCTCCTTCTCTTTCATTCGCGGCGAATGAGTTTTACTAACCGCTTTAAAGCGCTCATCACATCGCATGAATCACCGCGCGGTCGGGAGATTAAGAAACGCGGCCGGCGCGGCGGGATGACGTCTCGTCCGATAATACCGAGATTCAAGAATCCAGCAGACAGAAAGTAACCGGACTAACGTTGCGCGACGACAAAAAATACATTATTCGTTTATTCTGTAGAATAACATTGTATTGCGCGCGCGCGCGCGCGCAAGAGAGTCAATTTTTTTAAGCCGTTTCATTTTATCGTGTTTCAGCTAAGAATATAAATATAGTGGAATATAACAACGTCGCAATAAAATAAAAATAAAAAAACCATTTTCTGATTATACACAATGATTATATTATATACGAGTATGTATATGATTATATATGTTTTACGATGTCAAAGCAAAGTACTAAGAGGAGAAATATTTCTCTCTCGTTGGGGATATAATATTTCAGTCGCGTTTACATTCCTTCGGATTAAATTAGCGTCTCATAAATTAGCGTAACGAGCCAAAAGATAAGACTTTGGGACTAGAGCGCGAAATGTATCCCGCTTTCATTACATTTTTCAAAATGAAGAGAGCGGATACCTACGACTGCCAGCTTTTAATTAAAAACTTTCAACTGTGTGCCGCGATGCATCGTGTGAGCGAACCTTTAACCCACGTTGCACGTGCACACACGTCAACGCGGAGGGTCCGCCGCGCCGCGCCGCGCCGCGCCTCGCTCGCTCGCGCTCCCTCACACATTCACGCTCGTGTGTATACCATATACGTGGACTCTCAGGTACGTCACACATGCGAACGCGCGTGAATCAACGGATAGGCACACTTGACTCGTCAACGCACATCACCTCGCACTAAGCGCTCTCTTAGTAGGCATTTAAAGATTTTATTTTGGTGAATATTCGCTCGCGACGGTAAAAGAAATTTATCGTAATTGCAGGTTTCGCTTTATGCGAAATGGACCGCTGGATTTTTGCTTCATCTGTATATACATTCGTTACCGATCCATATCGCATCCCCTGTGCGTGCTGCGAATCAATTACGCGCCGCCCAACGATATTCCGCAAAGAAAACGCTGCATTAGATATTCCGAGCGAGTAAAACATGCACACACACACACAAACTGGGTGAGTGAGTGAGTAAGAGAGAGAGAGAGAGCGCAACGTAATACGATATTAATAACAAAGGTAACGTGTGCTTGCGGAAAGTGCGTATAATACGAACGATGCATACCGCGGAAATTTAAATAATATACTTGTATTCAATTTCAATACACACGATTAGATTGCATTTTGTTAGTATGTAAACTGTGTATTTTGTCATCTGCAATCATATAACTTCGAGATATTTCGGCATAAATTTTATAATAGAAAAGCGAACTATACTGTGGTTATATATCTGTGATATACTTCAACTGATGCAGTATATCCTGCAGAAATCGATTAAACCCGGCAAATATGTTTATATACATATACCAAATATATCTACATATATCGATACATATGCTATCTGGACGTGTCTGATTTTTGTACCAACCGATAAGTCGAATTATTCATCAAACTAAACAATAAATAAATCGTTTATCGATAACAATTGACTTTTGTATCTCCAATTCTTGAATAAAAAACTAAAAAATATAACAAGAGAGATTATGGACATAAAAACTGTTAGACACGTATCTTTTAATATCATTATTATAATAAAAACTGATTCATTTGAAAGTTACCAAGGACGCGCAAGTCAAAAGTGTACAGAATATCTCAAGTTTTCTTATACTTCTTTTCAGAATCTATAGACTCTTTCATTCAGAGTTGGTAGTAGCTCGTAGCGAAAATTTCATCGTACGCTGCACATTTTTCTACAATTTTTAAATAATTGATATAAATAAAATATATATCATTGATATATTTAATTTAAATATATATTTACATTTTTGATATATATTTATATTAATAGTAATATCAGGTTCCAAGGAATAAATCGAATGATATAATGCAGCCAAGTGTGAGCCAACACAAGACTTGGTGTGATTAAATTTAATATATTCAAAATCAGTTTACAGACATTTCGATCCCAAGAATTGGATCCTCTTCAATGTGTACAGCAACAGTAGTCGATAAATTGTCGATTGATATAAATAATTAAAACCAAAACATCGCGTTAATCTATCGCTCCGTATAAATTCTTAAGAAAACATCGTCTGTGGTATCTCGTTTAATACTCAAACATGATTTCGAGTGGGACAAAATCAAAATTTTAAATAAAGAAAAATCATTTAATAAAAGACTAATTTCGGAGACGATAGTCATTAAGGGGGAAAAAAATAAAAAAAAAAAGATTTACAAAATGATAGTGACATGTTAGATCCGTTATACCTTGACTTGTTTAAAAAGAAATGATACCTCCATGTTTTGACTTAATTTATTTATGTATAATAGTACACTTATTTCAAAACAATCAATTGTTAGTCACTCTCTCACTCTAGTTCACACCTTGTAATAATTTATCTATATTTTAAGATTGTATAATGATGCATCGTTAACTGTGGTTCGATGTAAGTCTACATACATTTTGTTTGTTATATACATTTGTTGCTTCGTTAATTTCGATAATTTATTATTTTTATTTTATAATATTGACATAACTTTAGATAAACGTAGACATAAAGTTTGAGTATTCAACGGAATACCACAGATGTATTCTTTAAGAATTTATACTGAGCGATAGATTAACGATGTTCTGGGTTTAATTATTTATATCAACCGACAATTTATCGACTACTTTTGCTGTACACACTCAAGTGGATCCAATTCTTGGGATCGGAACGTCTGTAAATTGATTTTGAATATGTTGAATTTAATTACACGAAGATCTTGTGTTGTGCTCACACTTGGCTGCATTTATATCATTCGATATTTATATATTAAATTTAAATATATTTACACAATTTCTGTTAACTTTTTGCTATTTTAGTTAAACATTCGTAATTCATACATGTTTTTAAAAATATTTATAAGTATTAAAGAAAATTATAAAATTTTACAAATAAATTTGAACTTTTCTCAATTCCGTTCTCTCACAGAGAGTTAAAGAAGGATTTACTGAAAACTACTTCAAGGATTTATACGCGAAAAAAAAGAATGCACACGAGAGCATGTGCCCTTCAAAAGCACGCGTCGTGCTCGCACCTTTCGTTTTCTTACCGCGACAATATCGTCGTCCCTCTTTTTTTTTTCTGCCTCCTTTCCTTCCGTTTCTTCTCATTTCCCCGCTAAAGTCTCTTGGCATCGTTCTCATCGAGTTATTATTACACAGCATAGAGTCACTATCGCCGTTATTATTCTTGTGGAAGATTCTCATTCGTGAAAGGCGCGTCGCGTCGATCGGTAATAAAAGATATCCGGACACCGACAAATAAAATCGAGAGAGAGAGAGGGGGGGTAGGGGGGAGGAGAGAGAGAGAGAGAGAGAGAGATTGCTACCTTGCACATCAGAAGTCACCTTGGCGATGGCAACCAAAATGAAACCGGTTCTTGAGATATATGAAATTGGGTCCCTGTTTTGGTCACGGGCCTCTTAATCAATGTTTATTTCCACATTTATCAGGCACGGGAAAAATGCAACGTCATTACATAGCATTATCAGCGCATTTAGATTATGGCCCGCTGATTATCTACAATACATACTTAGACACGATGATAAGTGTATGATAAACGAGCTTAATGTGTTCTCGACGAACTAGCTTATAACATAATTGTACAGGCAGGAAAATATTATGTCTTGTCCAAAAAAATAATACACGTTATTTTTTTTTAATAAAAAACATTTGATTTTTCAACTCGTGTTGGCTATTAATTTATTTTATATTAAATACGATGCTTCCCTCCTCGTTTGCAACTAGAAAATAAAATTTTACGTAAAATTGTTGTTGCGTTTCCAATTTGCATGTTCTTTATGTTGTCAACGCTTGTAAAACAGTTATAAAAGCGGACGAACTGTTTCTCTCTCATTTACGTAATACTCGTTTTAACGATGTTGCACGTGATAGCGTTTACAGTGAATCTAAATAAACTGAACAATTAATGTAAATCGAGAAAAAATATCATATTTTTTTACGAAGAGAATGAATTATAAAACTGACATTTGTGTATCGGAATATAAATATATCGAAAATTTTAAAATATTGTGCAAGATTTACAATAAATATAATAATAATAATTTATAATAAACTAAAAAAGAATTATAGATACCAATAATCTTGTAAAAAGTAATTCGATCCATCTTTAAATGATAAAGGAAAATAATCGTGAGAATATATAAAAACATATAGATATATATCACTAATGTTTTACGAAATGTTCTTCTTCGATATATCGTCCGTTATTTTTGGACAATTTTTAAACAATGTGATTCCTAATGTGATCAAGGTTTTATTTCATGTACGGAAGATTTTTTAAGTTGCATTTGATACAGTCATCGACGCGGATGTTACAAAGTGGTTTCGTTGGTATGTTACGTGAGTTCGTAAATCGCAAATCGTTGTCTTCATTAAGGTTTACGATGCTTCTTCGGCGGCCTACGAAACTTCCTAATTACGGCAGGCACGGGTAAGCGGAATGTCAAAAATTACACGATCCCTCCCGTATCATACTGTCGCGTCGACAGGGAAAGTGATATCATAATGCTGATTTGACGCGTGAAACTGTCAATGGTGAAGAATGTGCAATATGCGTTCTGATTTTATGTGCAATGAAAATAATAATAATAACAACAATAATAATAATAAGATACAAACAATTAAATTGACGAATTACATCAAGTAACGCGTCTATATTTTTTTACGGCTATTGCTGATCAGAAATCGAGAAGAATCATTTCAGAAAATACAGTTTTCCTATACGACAGTAGGCAACGAAAAAGAGCAAAGTGTCGTGTCGTGTCGCATTTCGCATTTACTTTGTCGTGAAAAAGAAAAAAAAGAAGAAGAAAAACAAAGTGCAGATCATTGTCATGCATCGGAGCATCGAAATCTAAAATTGTAATAACATTAATCCATATTACCAATTGAACACACAACACTGTCTCATCGGATTCATTTTTGCATTTATATGCAGTTTCGCGCAGATAATGCAATATGGTATTGCAGTTACGATTTCCCAATCACGCGCAGTTGCGAATTGAAGAAGTGAATGTGCGGAAAGGAGAGGAGAGGAGAGGAGAGGAGAGGAGAGAGAGAAGAGGTGTACTCTGTCTCTCTCTCTCTCTCCCCCTTCTCGTTATGTTAAGGGGGGGGGGGGGG
>NW_017299883.1:13685-28211 GCF_001594075.2 Trachymyrmex cornetzi | reverse complement strand
TAAGGGGGGGGGGGGGTAAAGGGAAAGAAGACAGAGAAGAGGGGCTCCACGCTCGCACGCGACCTACGCATGCGCATACGCACGCATACACATTTATTATACATTTTGATATCGTATTATTATTATTAAATTCTAAAGCAAAAAAAAAGAGATAAAGGAAAACATTATTGAACGGCCGCGAGCACGCGCGCACAAATTGCGTTTATTCCTCTTTATCTCGTGTAATTGTAAAATTAAATCAGAGCGCGTCGCTCGCGCTCGCATCGTAAAATTAACAGGTCACGATTGTAAGTACGACGATTGAGAAACTTCCCAGGACAAGGCGGCAGATCATTATTTCTTCTAGTTTTTTTTATCGAATCTATCCGTTCGTGAGTCCTCTGTGTGTAAAACGCAAACATGATTGGAGATTTTTACAAATTTAAAATTTACTGCTCATCTCGCGTTACGAGCCTCGGACTCGAATTAATCCGCGCCATTACCGGCAACGCTGTTGAACAACATACTCGAGATAATGACGTTTACGCTATCACGTATAATGCGAGAAAGAAGGAGAGGAGGATTTTCTAAATTATAAAAAAGAAATGTGTGTGTAATTTTATAAATTTCATTTTGAGTTGTCCCCCACTGACTCTGTCGCGGCGCGTCGTTTAATTTATATTATTTTCTTCGTTATTTTTTTATTCTATTCTTTATGAAGAGATTAATTTCGTCCGCACTATCCCTGCGCGTCCTGCGAAGCTTTCCATCTCCTTCTCTATTCCTCAGATTCCTCTCTCGCTCGCGGCACAGATCCGACTCTTTCTGAGCATCTTTCCTCTCTCACCTATACGTATCCGCTCCTTCGACTGAATTCAATTCACTTTTCTCCGAAGAGCAACTCTCGCTGGGCGACTTCTCGCCTCGTTTATTTATTTCTTCCGACTTGCACTAGGCATTTCCAAATATGAGCGAATTCGCCAATAAGAAAGTTTGACGATAAGAAAGAATACAATACGAGAATCCACGATTTGCTTGTATATGTATATATATATATATATATGCAAATTTTCTGAATTTATCTTTTAAAATTAGGATTAAAATGATTGTAAGATAAAAATATTATTATACCAGCACAATAAATTAGAAAAATAATATTTTAAACAGTTCAAAAATAAAATATTTTTTTGTTCTTCAACTTGCAAAACGTAAAAATATGTAGCCTACACACACATGTAAATAAACGTCAACATTTAAAAAAAAGTAGCGCCATTTACATGCAATGCGTTAATCTGAAAATCTTGATAGAAAAAAAGATTACAAAGATATTAACATTTCGAAAATAGTATACAGAAATAGATACGTGCGAAGTCTAAAACTGAAATGATAACATTAGAAACATTATTCCTTTTTTGGGAAATATTTTCAAACGCATTGGAAGATATAGAGGAAATGTGGATACGAAGGGATCACTGTTGAAGACAAAAAGCTGTTCCATGGATGATGACTAACAATAAGTATATATACGCGTACCCATGGCGACACCC
Organism: Trachymyrmex cornetzi; assembly: GCF_001594075.2. Lineage (NCBI taxonomy): Eukaryota > Metazoa > Arthropoda > Insecta > Hymenoptera > Formicidae > Trachymyrmex > Trachymyrmex cornetzi. Next base: position 26,685 of record NW_017299883.1, on the reverse strand, counting down.
CTGGGACATCATGTTAAACTGACACTCAAAAAGTAAACGGACTGACATGGTTCGAAGGCGAGCGAAAATCACAAATCTCAGGAGATGCTTTTGTAATGAGTTTAGGTTTAGCGCATTTCTAGCGCATTTTGAGAGAGCACGAAATATTCACCACCGGCGAATGTTCCAAATATGTGGATGCACCTAGTCAGGACGATCGGTAAGTATTTGACAAGCTGCCAGTGTATTTATTCTTTTCGCGCACTTTACCATTGAGAAGATAACAGTATTTGTGCAACGAGTTAATGCACTCACTAGGCGTAGCTAGCGCCGTACAAACACAATTGAATGAAATTCATTTCATCGTTCTATCGATCGATTGTCAACGTCGATAATATATTCGAGGAATCGCGAGATTGTGTATACACTTGGTTTCTATTGGGCCGAAAAACCGCTGCGAGTACTATTCGATGATTTCCAGTTTTTCTGAAACCTTATGCTAAAAAAGGAGAGGGAGTAATTTCCCGCTTTATACATGATGCTGTACGACGATAGTATATCTCGTCGCATTGCGTAAACGCTACGCGCGCGCCGCATTCACAGAATATTATAAACGCGTGCATAAGCGTTATTTGCCTTCTTGCGTGGATGCCTCTCGTGAAACGCGCGAGCGCGTGCGCACGCGCGCGCGCGCGTGATATATTCGCGCAGAAAGAGAGAGGGAAAGAGACAGAAGCGGTTAACGTTTATATAACATTTTGCAAAAAAGTGACTCGATCGATAAAAACCTACCCCCTCGCCGTCAGGAACGTATTATTTTTCAGAATAGTTCAATTTACCATTTTTCTTTTTCGTTCTCTCTCTCTCTCTCTCTCTCTCGCTCTTTTTTTTTAATAAACGACGGGGATATTTTATCACTTTTTTGTTTGCTTGTTTTACCAGGTTCCGCGTCGGATAGGAGCAGTAGACGATCGATAGAATGTGCGCGAATGGCGGACAGGAATTTTCGGAGGCACGCAATAATGCAATGCGATTGAACGTTTTATTATCCTGAAAATAGAGTCGTCGTCGCTCGTGTTCCACTGCGATGCGACGCGCGTTGCAGAAAGATTATCATAATTGTCATGAAGGTATAATACAGCACAGATACGTTATTGCTAATTATATCAAATTCGCAATAGATAGCCAAACAATTTTTTATAACACGGCTAATTAGTAATAATTAATAACAAGCAAAAGGAAAAGATACTGCAAAAGACCGTTATCATCAAGAGTAACAACATATTTCATCATCACTCTCACTGAAAATTCTATTCACGCCTCTGTGTATGTAATAAAAAATCTAAGAAAAGACAACATACCACTTTTACGAGCCTATATAAATCAGTACTATTATAAATCACCATTTTGTGACAAGGCTAAATCGTAATTCATCTTTTGTAATATTAAAATAATTTTGAAAGCTATAATATCAAGCGATTTATATTTTCGGATTATATTGAGAGTGTGTTATCATTATTATAAAATAAACGGTTATTCTTATAGCAGCAAGAATACATATTCAATTCTCGTCTCTTGACGTCAAGTCCGATTGTGATTAATTAGTTAGGCGCGCGTTTTCACAAATTGTAAGATATTGATTTCTCGTTATATATATATATACATATATGCATATATAAATATTAGCACGCATATCGTTTTTTCCAGATTAAAATGTGGCGTAAAAACCTAAAGTCTGTAACAAAAATTGTTTAAAGTTGTCTTGTTGTTGAGAGAAAAAGAAATGTATTATTTAAATAATTTCGCGATAAAATAGGCATTAAAAGTCTCTAATGCCAATCATGCAGCATATACGACTCGTTTAGATGAAAACCGGTTTTTGTTGTGTAAGAATTGAGGAGAAAAATTGACCGAATATAGCATCGTTTACTGAATTTGTCTTGTCTGAATTATTTGTTAAACCTCACCGCAAATTGTGAGTCTATTAACAAAACGTCGGCTACGTATACGTATACGAGAGAGAAATAGTACATATATATATATATATATAGAGAGAGAGAGAGAGACGGTTCTAGAGCAGAGGGTTTGCCTTTTCGGAAAAGCCTGGCACAATAATAGAATACATTTTCCATTGGTCCAATTCCCAGCAGTAATTACATCGGGCCTTTCTATCGGCTTTACCATCGTACGTCGTTTCCGTCCTCTCATCCTCCCCCCGGGCCCTCTCCTGGTGGCTGCACCACACCATTCTCGCCTCTGTCTCGCTCCCGTTGTGCCCCGAACATCGCCGTCAAAGCAAAAATTGCTTCTGTACACATTTTCGGATCAATTCCCACACTCTTTGCTCGCTCGCGAGCAACGAGGCTCGTTATAAAAAAATTAAGATTTGTTTCAGACGCCAAGTCACACAAGTCATATTTTTGTGAAAAGATTAACTAAAACGTTTAATCAAACGTGATCGTGTGTGTATGCAAATCCGTATTATTATTACGACCGTTGCCACGATATGCGATATAAAGCAAAGTTATGAAATAAAAACTTGATTACTATGAAAAACATATCGTTTAATAAGCAACAGCGAGAGAAGTGATACTTTCATCAACGTGCACACAAGCGCGCGTAGATATCGATTTTAACGGCACGCGCGAGGAACCTGTCTTCGTCGATCCCTCGTGAACAAAATACTTATCGTCGGTTGAACAATTTTACCACTTGACCTGATTCGGTAGGGCTTTAGGGCTTCAATTCTTTACGCAGAGAATGCTTTGAAAATAAGAAAAATAGTGAGACGGATGGAATCGGCATTGTCGCGATCACAATGCAACCAGGTAATTGACTGCAGAGCAATTTTGTAATTGTATGCAAATCCGGGAAGCTTGAAATTATTCAATTCAGCTGCACAAAGTCTCTCTCTAGACTTCGTTTCCATAATTATTGTAACAAGATAGACAAAGCTGTTCTAAACAATTTACTTGATCATTTCATAGCGGATGAGATTGAAAAATGTAACAATTTTAAAATTTTATGAAAAATTTGAGATTAAAAAAATTGTTTTTTCGTCAATAATAATAGTAATAATATATAGTAATGATAGTATAGTGTGTGGTAGTAGTAGGATGGATAAATCGGGGCTTTTTCTCATCCACTTATCGCGATAATGTTTATGTTTCTTAACAGAACATGTTGATTATTTAAAGATTGTGCTTGTACTCTTAAGGAGCAATCATGATTGTATAATGTATTATAATAATATAAGCAGTAGTGCATATAGTATAATGCATAGTGTTTACTATGGAAAATTTTCGTATTACTTTTTAAAGTTGAAACTGATGGGAATAGTCCCGCCCTATCTCTCCTAGTAGTAGTAGTAGTAGATATCTAGTAATATAGTGGGATTAAATATTATTTCTTTATTTGCCAATAAGTCATGTTTCAAAAAGTCTCAATTCATAATTCAAAAATAGTGTACAAAATTATTAACAACATATGTTTTAAGAATATGTTTTAACATAATCATTTTATAATCTCTTTCTGCGACGAATGTTAATTATAAAGCTAACAAATTTTATTCAAACGATTTCTTTGTTACTTTTAGATTTAGAATATAAAAAATAAATAGTTTCAATCTTTTTTTTATTCTATGATAAAAGAATATTTTAAGGCCTTATAAATGCTTATCTACTTTTATCGGATTTTATTGTCTTTTAGTAGATAATTCAAAAACGCTTTTGTGCCATTAACGATTTGATACATAACTGTGTGGAATAAAAATTTTCGAGCCCTTTATTTTACATTTTCGTGCTAAACGTTAAATGTATGCAAAAAAATAATTTTATACACTGCAGATATATATTGCTTTTTAAAAGTAATGATATTTGCAATTGTAAAATATATGATACAATATTCAGAGATAATTAATCAAGAATCGCAATAAAGCCGAGCTGATGCAAAAAAACTGTCCTTTATAAATAGTGAGTAAACAAATGGAAATTTCTAAAACTTGGCGTGTTCGATGAACGCGCGGAATTAATCTGTTTTCCTGAAAACGCCACTCATCGCGTTTTCACTCTACCAATTAAATATCACAGCCGTTCGCTGAAAATGGAACCAGATAATGGATACAGTGTCGCAGGTCGATACCGCCGCGCAATCAGGACACAGCGCAGTATTCTCCCCCAACCAGCTTACATAACTAATATTCTGTTACATTGGAATACGACGACGTATTCGTCCACATTTCTCGGTTGCACAGCTGCCGATTTTAAATCGTGTTTAAAAACATCAATTAGATGGGTGTTGTTCGATTGTCTATAATATGCGGCTTGTCAAGAATCTCTTGGATCGCGATACGTTTGATCGTGAATCAATAGATCACGCGATAGCATCGACACAATATCCAGTTCAAGAATCAGGAAAATTTACTGCCAATTACTTTTTGCCTTATATACCTACAAATACATTCCCCTGTGACAATCTATCAAACTACTGGTTGGAAACTGCTGATGAGGAAAGGGACGACGAATGAAGGAGGAAAGAGAGAAACCGAGAGCAAAGAGAAAGCCCGGTGAGACAACGATGTGTAATACTTAACGGTTAGACTATATTCGACAGCTAAATATGTATAACGCTTTACCTTCGCATCGGTGTGTTGCACTTCAGAAGTGACTCGATTGATATACATATGTGCGTGGCTATTATAAATGCGTATGAAAATCTTGATCATCTAGTTAGAGTATTTAGATGGTACATCGAGTTAAAATATTTCTAATTTTTCATTAAAAAAAGAAAAGAATAATGTAAAACTATAGAGTGTCCAGCAATATCCGGCTAATCAATTCAAGGATATATTTCTATAAGGACATTCCAAGTAAAAATTTTGGTTTTTCCAGGTCGATTAACTTTCATTAGTTAATTAATTCTCTAGTGATTCGTGTAATATTATATTATATATGTTTTATATTCAAGTTAAGAATTTTATATGCACGACGAAGACAATGTTTATTTGATGCTCTTTATAAATAATATCAAATAAACATTCACAATACTATACTGCTGTATTCTATATATTTTATAATTGTAGAAATTAAATCCAAGTTTTTATATTATATAATATATAATTTATTAACTTAATTAAATTATTTATCTGATTTTCCATGTCCGCACTTGCTTTTAAAGTTTCATCTAAAATTATCATAAAATTTATCATTACCGACATTGTTCTTGCCGAGGTTCTTGCGCACGATATACCGTAAGAAAAGATTATAATCTATCGCAAACACCATTTATATCGCATTTTAGCGAAATGATAAAATTCTTGTTTGGACAATGTCGTAACGATTGCTCCTGAACTTGTTATGATTTCGTCGATTTTTCTTAATTCACGACATATGCGAAAAGTATCGATTAACTTATCGTTTATCGTTAGAATACTGAAAGCTATACTGTGGAGATGCACATACTTAATTTTACATACAGGGGTGAATGCAATTTCTTTCCGTTTTACGCGATACATAGAGCAAGAATATTTCGTAATACAGCAACAAACACATTTAATCTTTATTATTGGTTTCAATTGAAAACTAACTTGTGAGAAACAAAAAATAAAGAGTAAAAGACTAAAAAATATAATATCAATGTTCAGATAAAATTGTAGAAATATTAATGATATTTTGATTGTGTCATTAGAAACGTAATAAAATACCGACAAAACAATAAAAATTTTATAATATTTTGGAGGCATACACATATGTATAATTATTTATATACGTATATATATATATATAATTATGTATACATATATATATATATATGTAATTTTTTATTAATATACTTGTATTAAAAAATATAATTTTATACACTTTGCATTAAAAAAATATTAATTATTAAAATTGTACGCTAATATAGATATAGGTATGTTGTATTTTATAACAAGTTCTAACATCTTCTATACTCGCATTTTATATCTGCACATTTCATTATCGCCTCGATTTTAAAGCGCATAATCGTACAGCTAATCGAGGCAAGTATTTCATATGTATACGTATATACACATGGAACGTTCACCGACGACGAATTTCGTGAGAAAGTGCGAGGAGAGAATTAATGTTGCCGAGAATCATTATAAGGCTGTTTTAGAGCGAGTGACGATACCGAAGAGGGAGAGGGTAGCTCGATAAGAGAGCGTACGTGTCAAGGCTGAATAAACATTAATTCAAGTGTATGCGATGTTACTCGTTAGGCGAAAAAGAATAAAGAACAAATCGCGCTTTATTATCGCTGTTTTAAGTGGACAAACAGATGTCCAATTGCAGAAATCAGCAAAGTTTCACTCCTTTCTACAAAAATGCGATATATGATTTAGCCAATTCTGCGAGTAGCGGGGGCCATCGATTGGCTCTGAATCGAATATGTGTAGACGGCACGTACAAGGAAGGAGATACAGGTGTTAGCTATAGGATCGATAGCGCAATGTAAATGTTTCATAGCTACAACTATATAAAGGTGCAGCATCTTCGTGTTGTATATCTATCAGTAGGTATATCTATTATATCTTGAAATAGAACGGAATAAAACATTTAAAACATGATAATATAACCATAATTAAAACGGCGTTATCGCAACGCTTAATTGACAAAGTTTGAAAAGTTTTAAGCAATTTACTTTTTTTTTTAAATTCTAGCTTGTTACACACAACGCATATTATACATAATAAACTTATATCGAAGGTGCAGTCACGGGGGCGGGGGCGGGGTACTTGGAAAATTTATTCATTTAAATGGCCCTGCTGCAGCGAGCACACAGTGCCTATGTTTGTAGAATATAACTACGGAATTAGATCTTATATTATTTATCAGCGATTCGGCGTTCGCGATAATGCAGTATAGGGAACTTGAACAGATAACGCGTGGAAGGTCATAATTCACATACATAGATATATGGTATGATAGATTGTAGAGGAATGAAATCAACATACGATACCTTTCTTTTACGTTCCTACCGTGGTTATTGTCTTGTCTTTTTGAGTTTTTTCGTTTTTTGGCCGATTGAAACGAGCAATATGTAATAGCAGTGTACAGACGTACACCAACGTACACTTGCTTATGGCTGTACAGTCTGATCAGCAAGTAAGCTGTATATATGTATGTGCGGGACAACCGTAATTTGTTATTGATCGATAAGAGGGATATCGTAAATAAAAAGTGTACATATGTATAGCAGGCGGCGCAGGGCAGTGTCCGCTCATATCCGAACGATTGTCGCAGTCGTTGTAGTACAAATATAATAAAGAATAAAGATTAAAATAATCATTGAATAATTGTATATACACTCTCTTTTGTGAATTAATATTAGAAATATTTGTAAAATCTGATTAAATATTCGCTCGCGATAAATTATAACGGAGATGTTGAGATATTCTGGAATTAATTGTAAGCGTAGAATGCAATTTGATAAATGTAGATGAAAAAACGTATGGATTTTACTGCGCAATAAAATTATGAGTAAGTGTATTACGCCTTTTGAAATAAGATATATTTTATAAAACGCGTATAAACGCGCGCTAATGCACAGGTATACGTAGTAAACGAATCGGAAAAGAAAGGTAGAATGGTAAGTAATACGGAACGAAATGTAAAAAGATTTAATGAGAAATGTAAAAGGAATTATATTACGATTATAACAGTGCATGGAATATCAATGCGGGGACAGAAATGTGAAGAATGGAAGGTGACATTCTCATCTCAGCGAGCAACTATCGATCGTGACGGGGAAAAAAAATTATATGTTAATTGTCTCATTAAGAAAAAAAAAAAGAAGAGACAATCTGATGAAACGTTAATGACGAAATATTATTCAATCTGGTGCCGCATTACGATTCAAGTCGACGTGAATATTATCCGATAGGCACCGATAGAATTGGATACGAAGCAATAAATAATGGAAATAATAATTCTCTAATAACAGCGCGACGGACTTAAAAATAGCAATGACGCGTCCGTGTAATTGCGAGGACGATCATAGCGAGTTAACGTGACTAATGACTCAAAGTGGAAAAGCATTCGGTACCCCTTTATCTCCATAATGACAAAATTTCTCTACAACGACACGGACTGGATCTGGATTAAATCGCCTGTTAGCAAATGACCGATGTTCATACATGCTTTCACGATTATTCATCTAGTGTGCCGCAATTGTATCGCAGTAAAATTCATAGCGCCGCCGTTATGTTTGCGGTCATAATCACGATAATAACTGCACTCGCAAATGTTGGCCTTGCGCGCTACATCCGCGAAAATAAATGAACGAACGACGAATTATTTCAACGGGTGAGTGGATGTAAAATCGAGAATATAAAAATGAGAAAGGAAAAACACGATGCAGAGGGGCGATAACGCGCTTATTAGAAAACGACATTCGTGTAAACCACTAAGTAAATATTTGTAGGACTAAGAGTAAAGTGCTCGTTCGTCATTTATCGAACGAACAAATATTTTACGTTGTAATATCCAGTATTTAATTTTTTATCAGCTTTTCTTTCTTTTTTGATATACTTGTATACTTGTAATGTACAAAAATTACTGGCGATCTTGGCATATCTAAACATAATATTAATATTATTTATGATTAACCTTCGCGACACTATTGTGCTATCGGGATTACTATTTTTTATACGAGCAAGTATTTTATTAATTAATGGTGTACGAAGCTTGTTAATTTATCAATTATTTATCTTTAGAAAAAATAGCGGTATAGTATTATAATATAAGTCGCGCTTACGTTGAATTGATTTCATAACTTTCTTACTTGGAATCGCGGTCAAGTAGACTTTCTGCCGTGACTGTACCCCCTCCCGACTAATTTTACCGATTAGAATTTTAGCATGATGTACAGTCCGCCACAAAATTTCCGAGTGCCAGCGGCTTCCTCGGCTGATAGTTTGCCCTCGCTGGACGCGGTGTTGCAGTGCCACGACGCGCGGCACAATATCTTCTAATCACACACGTATTCATTAACTCTATTACATTGGCGACGTCACAGCGATCGCGTGGGCGTGGGAGGGCGCTCAGGAGAGCTTTCGTTTTAATACGATTTCGTGAATGTCGATGAGTAAGATTGAAACGCACCGTGCGGATCAGCTAGCGAGTTATGCATGATTCGCCGTCAAGTGTTTAAATTGCTGCTTTTCTTTTGTTTCTTTTTACGGTGATGGTTTTCAGTGAATCATCGCGCGCTCGTCACCTTGTTTCGCGCCGGTGCACGTTATATCACGTGGTTGAATAAAAGAAGATTCTTATCGTTCGCTCCTTATTTTGATGATGAGAATCTGGCGTGCGCGCTCGAACGAGAGTCTAGAAGGAGAAATCCGAGCTTTACACCGAGATTAAACAATTAACAATTTAGAGACATGAGCGGGGTTGGGTTGGGCGGATAACCTTGACACCGTGGTCGAGGCGATAATTTGATGAAGAGCACACGACACAAAATTTACCAAAAAAAGTCTGCATTTACATCAGCTAAACTTACATCGGATATGACGCATCAGATTTACAAATGTCGTTCAAATGACAATATGCAATCTCTCATAATGCAATTCAGATTGTGATGAAGCTTCTAAAGTAAATTTCATTAGCAGCAGTGGGTACTTCCGTTTAATGTTGTTAGCTAAGAGAGAGAAATGAAAAATAAAAGAAGAGTCGAGAAAAAGACGAGACGGGTCAAGTCAACGTTGAATGAGGATTTAGATTAACGGCGTTAATATTTACAGACATTGACGCGGTGCTACGATGAAAAGGCTGGAGAGATAAGCGAGAGTATAGGGTAGGGAGAGAGTGGGGAGAGTAAGGCAGATTCTATGGATGGATAATGGGTAGCACAAAAAGATCAATAAATGCACGCACGTTCGCGCGAGCTATAAATTCAAATAAATACGCCAGTGAAACTTTTTCCATCAACGTGATTAATTTTGTTTTTATTCCGTTCTCTTCTCTCTCTCTCTCTCTCCCTCTCTCAGTTATTATATATGTATTTTAATCAGAAAGTAGCTGCTTCGTAATAATATATGTACACACACACACACACATATACATGTGTATGTATATATTATTACGAAGCAGTTGTGTGTGTGTGTGTGTACAGGCAAATATTATGCAAGTACATCTATCCGATATAGTGTTGAAGGAAATAAGATTCTCAATTTCGAAAAGCGACGTCACGCATTAATTAGAATTCAATTCAAGCAACCAGCACCGTTTCGCAGTAGTGACCTGCGTCAGTTTAACGACGAATAATTTTCGACGAATGATTTTAAGCGTACGATGAATTGTGTGATAGAGGTACCTGAGCACGCGGTCACATTTCACAGAAAATATTTCCTCCACAACGAAAAAGAGAGAATACGCCGAGAGTCCGTCTCGTTATAGAGGTATACAATCCTCTGTCATATACACAGCGTACAATTTTGACCGTATTCTCTCCGCAGCAGCGTTCGTTCGCTGGCTATCGTCAGCACCTGTAGCACCTGTAGCACCTGTGCCTGTCAGCCAGTCTCTGTCGGCTGAATTTGATTCGCCCTGTACAACTCTGCCTGCACGCGCTCATCGTTGTGCGCGCGCGTATACACACACGCACACAAACGCGATCCCGATGATTTCACACAGAGATACAGGCGCGTAAACATGTCGGATATGCGACTCCACGTAACAGGCTATGTATGCATGCACGATTACTGGATGAATTAATATAAAAAAGGTTACTTGGAAAACAGCGGGATAAAAAGAAACTCGTCTTTGCGTGTTCCGCCTTCACACTGTAATATAAAATATATAGGAAGGTTGAACAGATAATTTGTATGTATAGATAAAAACACGATTACCTACGCGGGTGAGATATTTGTGTGTGCGTGTGTTGTGTGTCTTTTGATATATTATAATTACAAATTTAAACGGGAATCGGTAATTTTCTAGCTGAAACGGAATATTGTTGGCTGTCTCGCGCGCGCTGAATGTATATATAACATTTAATTATACATTATAATTTTGATTTATGGAGAAATATAGAAGCGAAGAAATTTATCATTCTCGGACAAAACCAATAATAATTCATGAATAAATGAATAAATGCAAGCATGCTACATTTGCATTGTTTAAATAACGATAATATTAGTAAAGATAATAATGTGATTTTATCGCGATGATACGTGGAACACACAACGTGGTAAAAAAAAAAAAAAAGAAGAAGGTTTAAAGAGAATTAAAAAGTTACGCTTTTTTCCTCCGCGCGCGCGCGCGCGATTAGATCGTATAACAAAAATATTAAACTCCCGCCCGCGTTCAGAACGTCACGCTCAACGTCCCCGCTTACGTGCGATGAACCGTGATATTCGAACGTTAATGTCGTGATACATCACATCCAAAGCTTAGTGCTCGATTTGAAAAACAGAATCGCGTCGATTAGAGTAACATTAGAGTAACCTTGCGCGTAAATAAACCGCGAGAGAAAACGCTCGGGCAACTATATTATTACTCTCGGAGAGAATTGTAGCCGCGTCATTGCGCGAATTTCAAAACATATTTTCTATTGCGAGAGCGAAACAGTTGCGCGGGGGATCCTCCTCTTCCCCCTCGCTGCACGCCGACCATCCGGAAAAACGTCGATTTTTATCGCGACGCAATACACCTATACACCGGTATCACATTTGTCGTGTGCACGTCAAACTGCACAATGTACTAAATTTATAGTATTTTTACCATCGCGCGGCGTCGCGTCGCGACGTTTACTAAAGTCCATCCGGCGACGATTTAGCTAAAGAGTATCCAGAAATGTAGTTAGATAAGAGATCTGAAAATAATTTTGGTCCATCAAAATAATTATATAGTATGACGCTCTCAAGTATGATGAGCAGTATTGCGAGAAATTTTGCGTGCGTGCGCGCGCGCGCGCGCGCATGTGTATACATGTATACATACAGTTGCATCGATTTCTCTGTAGTCTAACAAAATTCTTTTCGGATGTATACGTAGATATCTAATTACAAATTTTTAGATATTTGAGCAAAATGGTTCTTTCCATATATTGATTTTTTGCCGCTCGCGAAAACACAAAGGAGAAGAGAGGAATATAAATCGCTACGCTCTCTATTATTTTCTACGCATTACTTTACCGATCTGCTTACGAAACGATGCATCTCGCGTTAGTAAATACGTGACATTATAAATGCAGCGCTGCGTGACCTTCTTCGCGCGACATTTTATTTCATATATCTCGCAATCCTTTCGTGAGCTAAATGTAAAAATAATCGCCGGAGAAGGGAGAAGGCCGGAGGGCGGCGCATAAAATCCCACTACTACGCACATTTATATCCGATTTTGGTTGGAAAAATTTGCTGCTCGCGGCACGCGAAGAGAGAATTCGAGCGAATTAGGCGCGACGCGATAAATCATCACCCTATTGTTTTCGTCGCGCGAATTTTATTTCCGCACATAAATCGTTTGCGCGGATCCGATCGCGCAAAACCGAGGCAAAAGCAAGGACAACTCGAATCGCAAAGCGATCGTCTTCCACGTCTTGGAATTTGATTTCGTCGTAGAATTCGCCGCGAGAGAGACGCGGGTTGCAGGCCGCGCTCGGCTCCATTGCATTGTCCGAACGAGTGAAACACACGAGTGTAATCCACATCAGCGAGGAATATAGAAATTACACATAGAAGTTACAAGCGACGCGCGCCGGTACCTACCTCACAATATACCAGTCATATTATTATTTCGATTACGACTTGAAACAATATTTCATATTTTACGTAACGTAATTTAATTCAATTCAATTTTACATAACGCAATTTAATTTAATGCACCTATTCTAGCAGGATTTCCTGAAATTTCATTCCCGTGCTCTCGAAATAGATAAACAAGCGATAATGGAATTATAAATGCAAACCGCTGATACAATAATTGCTACAATTCCGCGATTCCTCGTTTATCGATTTAATTCTCAAACGTATACTTTCAATTCGTTCGCTAGAATGCGA
>NW_017299883.1:12026-13585 GCF_001594075.2 Trachymyrmex cornetzi | reverse complement strand
CCCGCCAGAAAATCTTGTCACGCGCGCGCGTAAAGGCATACAACATGTATTTATCTGTATAACATATGTATATTATCCAATGACCTGCTCAAGAATTGCAAGCAAATAGCGCTGGACCAATGATATTCCTCGTAAAATAAATAAACAAGCTGTGCGCTCTCCAGCACGGAGAGACAAATGAAAATAATACTTTCCTTGTGATCAATTTTCTCCACGGACTGTACATGCCTTTTTCGACAAAGCACTATGAAAACATTTCTTTTTTTTTCACCCCTTGCCCTCCCGCGCTCGCCGTCACCGTCGTTGTCGCCGCCACCACCACCGTCGCCGCCATCGTCGTCGTCGTCGTCGTCGTAGTTGTGATTTTATTTCGCGAGATGATCTTAAAAGCATATATCGGAATTGGATTTGTACGCGCGCGTGCCCAATTCGACACGATATGCGAAATGCAACTATATTATTCCGACCGCAATAACAATGTAACCGTTTATCGATTCGCTTCTTCGACATATGACAGATAATAATGCTTCTGCTGCCTCTCTATTATTTTCCGTTTCTCTTATTTTTTTTTTACTTTTTTTATATCGCGCAGAAATTTATTACGACACGATGTGACATTACTATTCGGTAAATACTGATTTCGTGGTAAAGGAAATAGGGAGTCGAAAAAGAACAATGCAATTTCTCATTAAATAGTCGTTAGGACAATGCGAGTTGAGGTGGCTGCGTTAAATCGGGTTAAGGCACATCTATAAATACCTCGCTAACTGAGAACGAGAGGGAATGAGAGGGAGAACGGCATGAAGTGTGTGAGAGAGACAAAGAGAGGTACGAAGTACCTAGATAGAGGAAGATCGCGAGACAAACGGAGAAAGATACAAAGGGAGGAAGACGAAGTGAGAGAGAAAGAGGGAGGGGGGGAGGGAGTACTGAGAGAGCAACAGAGAGAGGAAATAAAAGGCAGAGTCGGTAGGGGGGAAGACGCGCGAGATAAGGACGGAATCATAAACTTGACAGAGAGGATCGAAAATAAAACGGAGATGAACGGATAGACGATGATGGCTTAAAGAAGAGAGGGGAGGGAACACAAGAAGTTGTGTGTAACCAGTCTATCTAATAGTATAGTACACATCGAAGATACATACAATAGTATTCGTTGCCAGATGTCTAACTACACGATCATCCCCACTATCAGCTATCCCTTCCCCACCACTCGTCACCACGCTGTCACTTCTGCATTACGGTCGAGCGAGTATTTGCCGAGGTAAATCTGATGGTTATGTGGGAGGGGAAATGGGGGAGCGCGGGGGAGGGGAGGGGCGGAGAGAGGAGGGAAGGGGAGGGGAGGGGAGGGAAGTAAGAGCGCGGTGATTATAAAGGGAAGCAGGGAGAGGAAAAAAGAAAAAAATAAAAGACGAGAGAGAAGCAGAAGAGAACTTTAAGCGCGAAATTTATTTGCGGCACTGCGTTAACAGCGCGATGGGACGGGAAATTCGTGTATACCGGCTTCCACTTGACTCTCACCTCTATCTTTTCCATTTCTTGATCGCGCGAGTGTC
>NW_017299883.1:3323-9793 GCF_001594075.2 Trachymyrmex cornetzi | reverse complement strand
GACGGAGGAATGACATATATATGTATTTACATTACGTATTGTATGCCTTTTTAGGCAGATTTTAGGTTTAGGCTTAATTCGCTAAACACAGCGCTAGAATATATCAGCAATATTATCTACAGGCCGGTATAGTAATATGTAGCAATAAGTTCGTTGTTTGTTTTTTTATCTCGCGCTTGTACATTTAAAAATATTGGTGTGGATATTTTTCACCATGATGTCGATAATATACATTATGATTGATATAAATTAGGGATGCATATCTGGAAAATATCCGGTATCTTATCCTGTACTTTTTTTACTGTCCGGTCGAATAGCCGGATATCATTAGTATCCGACAATGTATAGGGTAACTCCGGTATATACGCCGCACCTATCAAAAATTTAATTAAGTATTATTTACCATGTTTAAAATAAACGAACTATATCAGTAAAAACTTTGTACTGTCTACTACTAAGAAAAAAATATTAGAAATCCGAAATTTAGTTTTCGTATTAAAAAATAAACTTTTTGAAATTTTGCATTTTTGCTATATATAGATAATGGGTGGGATATAAGGCAAAAATGCAAGAGTTTCAACAAACTAAACAAAGAATACGAAAGCAAAGCACTTGTATTTTGCTGTACGACATGCTTTACTATTCCTCTACACGTATGTATCACGAAATAACCACTAAGTCTTTTACACGCCTTACAGTAATCATTTTATGTAGATTATAATTTATGATGATGCTACTTGTTACACACGCAGTGACAAATCGATTCAACTCACAATAATTTCATTAATATTAACAGTAAAAAACTGAAATCATAACACAATACTAATATAACATAAAGGCGTGTAACAGAGTGGTTGCGAGAAAATTACCCCCACTCCTTCTAT
This sequence comes from Trachymyrmex cornetzi, assembly GCF_001594075.2. NCBI lineage: Eukaryota > Metazoa > Arthropoda > Insecta > Hymenoptera > Formicidae > Trachymyrmex > Trachymyrmex cornetzi. The sequence continues at coordinate 8,909 of NW_017299883.1, read as the reverse complement.
TTTTTCTGACTTCCGCGGCGTATATACCGGAGTTACCCTACCTATATATAGAGTGGTCCACTTAAATCGAATATCTTGAATATTTCGCTTATTTTTGATGATACAAAAGAAGTTTCAAACGAAATTGGCACATATTGACATAAAATGTTAAATAACTCGTAAACTATTAACTTTTTGATAATCGTACCTTAATACTTTTACGAACAGAATAATGAGATGAATCAGTTAGTGTAAAGTTAGTGTAAAAAAAACATATCGTTGCTTTAAAAAAATATGTATGTAAAATGGATAATTTTTTAAATAAGTAACTATGTGTTTTCTTTCCACCAACTGATTTATGTCATTATTCCGTATTCGTAAAAATATTAAGGTACGACTATCAAAAAGTTAATAGTTTTCGATTTATTTAACATTTTATATCAATATGTGCCAGAATAAAATGTAAAATATCTCGTCGACTATTGGTTTTTTGATATTACCACTTTAATACTTTTATATACAGAATAATTAGAGGAATCATATTGTGTAAAAAAATCGTACAATTCCATTTAAAAAAGTAGAAGTAACCTTCATATCTTTTTGACGTCCCCACCTAAAAAAAATCAACATAACCAAAATACGTCTCCCTCGAAACCCTTCCACTTTCATTCGAAACATTTTTTTCTATCAAAAATAAGCGAGATATTTAAGTGGACCAATCTGTATATACATATATACAGGGTGTTTTAGACCACCCGTACACCCTTTTTATCTCCGCAGGATGAGATTCAATCGAAAATATGTTCAGACCAAAGTTGTGGGGTTCCAAAAGATCTATTTATTGATCATAACAGTTTGACCTTGGGTGGCTTTGCCAAGGTTAGATCAAGGTCACATCGATTTTTTTAAATGGAACATTCTACTTTTTATTCTAGAATCTAATAGCCGATGTCAAGAGCTTTTTAAAACTCTTTAGTAAAGTATCTTTTGATTAAGTAAATCTCGAGTTATGAAGATTAAAAGTTACAGTACCGCCGGCATTAGTATTACCCAAGGTGTACCGCGTGGAGGTTGCCCGGTCGGATTTACACCTTTTGTGTGTGTGTGTGTGTGTGTGTGTGTCGCAGCAGAGATAAGAATCCCACGGTTCGTCATGCCTGTAGTATTTTTTGACTCCAAATCCTCTCTGCTGCGTGTATACGTTTGCGCGCGCACATGTACATGTATACGTGTACTTGCGTATGTCGGTGTTACTGAATAAGTAAATGTTTACTTGTTTATGAGAGATGTTCAAAATAACGACCGTTTTGTACGATGTAAGTATCTACTCTGCTTTGGAAGGAATTAGTTGCATGTAAAATTTCATTAGCATCCAAGGATCGAATTGCTTCAGTTATTCTACGAATCATATCGTCTCTAGTAGTTGGACGTTGACGGTATACCAAGTCTTTTATCCTTCCCCGTAAATAGAAATCAAGAACGGTTAGGTCCGGTGATGGAGGTGGATAATTGATCGGACCGAATTTGCCTATCCATTTGTTCGGAAACATAGTGTTTAGTACTGCACGGGCAACTCTTGATGTATGTGGCGGACATCCATCTTGGTTGGAACCACATGTCTAAGCGCGATCTCAATGGAAAATTTTCTAATAAGACAGAAAGTTCTGTTTCTAATAAAACTGAATATCTATTACTGTTTAGATTGTTTTTAAAGAAAATAGGACCTACTTGCAATAATGCCGCACCAAACATTAATTTTCCAAATATGTTGATGATCTATTTGTCTTAACCAGCGGGGATTATTTTTTGACCAATAACGGTAGTTCCAAGTATTGACAGATCCATCACTTTTAAATGTACATTCGTCAGAAAATAATATTTTGAGGTGAAAATCTGGTGGTTGCTCTCTTATCCAGTTGCAAAATGCAAGTCTCTGTTCAAAATCATCGTGAATCAACGATTGATGAACAGACATTCTGTAAGGTTTCAATTTGTTTTCTTTTAAAATGCGCCAGATAATATGATGATTAATACCAGAACCCCTTGCTCGTCATCTTAAAGAATCATGAGGGTTCAATTCTACCGATGCAAGAATTTCTGCTGTTCTTTCATTCCTAATTGCGGATCTGTCTACCTCTATTATGTTGAGGCTGAACGACACCACTAATTCTGATTCGATTAGCCAATCGTGAAAAGACATTTCTCGAGTGAGGAGTCCGATTAGGAAAATGCTGTCGCCACAATCTTTCAGCACCAGCAAATGACCTCGACACTCACCCAAAATTAGCAACATATTGTATGCTTCTTTATTTGAATAAGACATGGCTGGATAAATCTATTAAAACTTTGAGAAGTAAAACGAAATATTGAATATTTATTTATATCTGATTCACTTTTTTATAGCAACATGGGAAAGTCTCTACTAAGGTTGAATATTTATTGCTAGGGCCTGGACGTTTGGGCTCGGTCTCAACGGGCTGCGCGCGGACAGCCGTTGTATGAGAATGAGTTGGGTGCTTATTAAAGCGAAACAGCAACAACGGGCTGTCGCGCGGTCAGCTTTACTAAGAAAATGGTGTTTTGAACATCTCTCATAAACAAGTAAACATTTACTTACCGGGCAACCTCCACGCGATATACCTTGGGTAATACTAATACCGGCGGTACTGTAACTTTTAATCTTCATAACTCGAGATTTACTTAATCAAAAGATACTTTATTATAGGGTTTTAAAAAGTTCTTGACATCGGCTATTAGATTCTAGAATAAAAAGTAGGATGTTCCATTAAAAAAAATCGATATGTCTTGATCTGACCTTGGCAAAGCCACCCAAGGTCAAACTGATATGATCAATAAATAGATCTTTTGGAACCCCACAACTTTGGTCTGAACATATTTTCGATTGAATCTCATCCTGCGGAGATAAAAAGGGTGTACGGGTGGTCTAAAACACCCTATATATGTTATGTATATACAAGGTGTTTGATAAATAACAATAGAACTCGCATAGTGGTAGAGCGGATTAAACTGAGTTGAAAAATTCTCTATCATTTTGCGATTTTCGCAATAGTTAATAAGAGATCAATTATTAAAAATTACCGAATGTTGACTTTCAATAATTTTTTACTCAAGTATTATTAACTTTACAGAAAAACAGCAAGAGACAAAAATTGTTTATTTTTTTCTCATAGAGCTCTAATAATTTTTTAGCAGAATTTTTTATCAACATTTTTGTGCTGCATTTTTACCAACATGAGAAAACGTGGTACTAAAAAATTCTGAATTTTAGTCCGCTCTATTCCTATGCGAGAGTTTTATCGTTACTTATCAAACCACCCTGTATAATATCCGGCTGAAATTTTATATTGAAAGTTTGCGTCATTGATGCAGAATTCTATTCTTTTCAGCTGGACTTCTTGCACAGTTATAGTAGTTTATGGTTTATAGTTTTATATCAATAATCGAAATTGATTGTCATCGGAAAATGCTGAAATGCTATGGTCCATCATGAAAAATTTATTAATATTAAATTTTGATTACTAAGCAATGTTGAAACTGTATTGCAAATAACTCTATTCCTCAGCCGATCAATTATTATCGCTTTTTCCCTTATTTCTCTTATCGTTCTCTTGCTTTTCCTTCTTTTTTTTTAAAGAATTTTGAGGAATTTGTACCGGATATCCAAATAATTGCTGTACTGGATATTCGACCGGATATCGAATATCCAGTGTCACATTCTTTTCGGATGTCCGACGTCTGATAATTTTACTCTCTGGTGCATCCCTAATATAAACAGTAACACGATGAGAATTATACCTATAAACACGACATAGTGTCAAATCCACACCGATATTTTGTATAATGTAATAATCTCCCGTAACATAACGACTTTCTGTCGTGATAGTTTTACAGTGGTCAAAACAGATGTACGTTATTAAACGCTGACAATGGCAAATCCTTCCGTCTAATCTTGGGAAAAGTGAATTCTTAAAGAGTCCTCGGAAACGATTGTCTTATCAATCCCTATCAAATTAATTATGTTAATATTGTACGTATATAAAAAAACATCTCTCTCTCACGTGCTAGAGAAAACGAATTGAAGAGATTTGTTTACTCAGACATTTGGTAATTGATGCAATGAGGCCATTCCGAAAAGCTAAATTGTACGTATATACATAGATCGTAGTATGTTATTCTTGACAGCATCACTGTCTAATTTTACCTTTTATCACCATCATGTAAAATTACAGCTTTGATTGTGGATATTACAACGTGCTTAAGAAATAGGTTTGTTTTTTATTGCTGCATTTGGACTACAATAGAACTTTCTTCTTGCTTTTGTCAAATATCAGACACATGTATGTTTATGTACAAAGAATGTACATTAATTCAGCTATAAGAAACAGCTATAAGAAACATCTTATTGTACACTGAGAGAAACGTATTTGGTATTTATGATATAATTACATGTAAAATAATTACGGTAAAATAATTACGGTTAAGAGCTCCATTTTTATGATTATTACTGCTATAATATTAGTAATAATAATCATATACACACATATTAAAAAAAATTTTGTATTTGTGTTAGAAACGGTCCACTTAAATCCTCGTTAAAATTTTGTGTTGAATTTTTAACATATCTAAGTTTTAATTTAATATAATATGATTGTGTTATTTGAATATTTTGTATTAAATTAAAATTTAACATTTCTCAATGTTAAAATAGCACAATTTATAGATAAACAAATAACATAAAAATAATGTAGGTTTAAATCATAAATTCTAAGAATAAATGTATAAAATGTGTGTGTTGATTTAATATATTATAAATGTTAATTTTATTGAAGAAATATGTTCTGTACAACTAGTTACATATTTTATATTTAAAAAGGTACAAATATTTTGTGTTATTTTCTCTTTGTAACAATAAAGTATCTGTTAAATCTATATATTGTATAGGCCCCTGTTAAGTTAGCCCCTCCACTAACGATAAATAAATTCTAACACATACCAAAATTAGGTGCTAATTACGTCCTAATTTAGGTGCTGAAGTGCGAAATAGGTGTTCGAACTGTTTGGCAGAAAAAAATTTGGGGGGGGACTAGCGTAATATTAAGTTATAAAAAAAATTAATTATTGCGTAAACAAACAAAACAAATACACCAGAATTAGGTGCTAATTAGGTGCTCCAACGAACGACTACAATAATTCGAAAATATCTGGAGACACTGGTAGTGTCTCGGCGCTAAGCTGCGCGAAGCGACACTGCCGTGCCTCCTTTACGCGAACTGACGAGTTGCGGCAGACCGAGATTATCGGATCTCAATAACGACTGAACCAATCGCGATCTATGTATGCCCAATCGATAGCCACCATACGGATTGTATCATAAAAGTGGTTTTATTTTTATTCTACGTGCCCTACGAGCGGAGATATTGCGACGTAAAGTTCTAAATGTTTGATTTTGATCTGATTTTAAGATACGTCGTTATTGTCATCATTATTACTAGTCTAGTGCCGATAACTTTTGTAGATAAAAAAATTAATAACAGGCAACGACCGGCTGGAAAATGAAGTTAAGGTTGTAACAAAACGAAAAAAAAT
>NW_017299883.1:0-2309 GCF_001594075.2 Trachymyrmex cornetzi | reverse complement strand
ACTCTTCTCTTTCATCTTCCGTAATGACCGTTATACATTCCTGGATTTCTCCAGCGCTGCAGTGCGCATGCGCTAAAAGGAGGCTCATCTAACAACACTGAGCTGACGTCGTTTCATTGCATTGTACCGGTAGTTCCTGTTGGTTCCTGTTCGGTCGTCCAGTTGTGTGAAAGTGTTTGCGACTGGATATATAGCAGAGCACGTGGCGTTTGATTTTTCAATAGAAATACTGCGAATTGTTTATCAACAATAACGCTGTCTTTGAAAAATAATAGTTCAAGATAAATATCGTAAGTAGTTTTTTCTAGCATTTCTCATTTTAATTTTACAAGTACATAATATCATTTATAATATATAAAGTTCACATATTGATAATTGGGACATGATCAAGTATTTTTATTTGTACCGTACTTAAAAAATTTTATTAAAGGATATTTTTAAAATATTACATTTATTTGATTTCAATATTTCAGATTTAAAATATGGATAAACTGACATGCATTATTTGCCAAAAGTGTGATGAAAAAGATGTCTACGAAATCAAAACAGTTGCGATTCAGCGTTTGGTTCAGTCCAGCAAACAAAGATCTGACAATAAATTTAAAACGATGGAAAAATTGACTTCTGCTTACGTTCATCGAACCTGTCAAGCTACGTATAATAGGCAATCTTCAATCGATGAGTCAAACAAAGCAAAACAAAAGAGATTATCTGAAGGTAAGAAAATAATACAAGATGCTAAAAAATTTGATTTTGCATCTCTTTGTTTCTTTTGTGGGGAAATCTGTAATAAATACAGGCATGAAATGCGTTTAGTAACAAATGAATCTACCAGACAAAATATAATTGAAACTGCTAAACGACGTGAAGCTTCAGATATACAGCGTAAAAATGTGCTCGCTCGATTGCACAATGTTGAAGATTTAATTGCAGAAAATGCTCGGTATCATACAGCTTGTATGGCAAACTTTTACAGAGATAGTCCTTCAACAATTGTTGGTCGTCCTGCCAGTCAGAGCACCAAAGATTTCGTGGAATACGTAATACGGTTTTTACAAAATAACAAAAGTGAGTGCCAGTTTTCGATTAACCAAATAAAGGAGGATTTTACGAATGATAAAGATTATAAATTTCCCGATATAACAACAATTAAAAATAAATTATACGATTACTACTCCAATGAAATAGTATGTCACACTTATAATAAGGATATTATCATACTATATAAAACAAATATTACAAAAGAACTTGCCGAAGATTGGTATGAAAAGAGGTTTCAAAATAAAGCAGAAGAGAATCTTCGAATTGTTGAGATGGCTGCAAACATTTCTTTAGAAGAAATCAGATCATCGTGTTATATCAATGATCATTATGAAGTGCCAGACTTAACAAAAGAAAATATGTTTAATGGCGTACCAAAAACGTTAAAAGCTTTTCTAGAAATTGTAATTAAAACGCATAAAGAAAAAAACGAAAGCAATCAAGTAAAATATGATAAAAAAATCGCTACATTAGCGCACTGCATAATATCAAGCACAAGGCCACGATCGTTCACATCGCCAATTCTTGTTAGTTTGTCATCAATGATTCATAAAAAATATGCAAAAGGTTTAATAGATTCATTGTCAAATGTAGGATTAATAGCTTCGTACAAAGAGGTTTTGAAATTTGAAGCGTCAATTATTAACGATCCGGCAAATCATACTTTGACTGAAGATGCTTATATTCAATTTGTGTATTATAATGCAGATCATAACACGTGTACAATTGATGGTCGTAATACATTCCATGCTATGAGTGGAATCATGATCGCAACTCCATCATCAAGCGTTGTGTCGAAAAAAAGTATTGAAAAATTGAAAAAAATTCCGTCGTCGAAAGAAATTGGCAAAACTGGATTTGTTGAGTTGAAACATTTTGAAAAGAAAAGTTCGAATGGTTTAAAGTCAATTTGTATAGAAAATATTTATGATGAGAGTGACAATCGATCCTATGAAATTTCAATGCAAGATCTTACGTGGTTTTATTCAAAATTTTCGAACAAGTTTTCTGACGGCTGGAATGGCTTTATGAAGAAGTTACATATGGATTTTACTTACGAAGCATCGAAAAATATTCCTCTTCCCTTTGTCAACAATCCCCCCCAGTAGCTTTGATACAATTTTTACTGTATTGGTTCAAGCAGTTTCATACAGCAAGAAACACGAACAAACAATTTGTTTCGTAACGTTCGATCAGCCATTGTAGCAAAAAGGACGTGAAATCTTAGGTAATGTCGATCCAGACAATGATCCTTTCAATTTGTCGTG
>NW_017299882.1:1659032-1660012 GCF_001594075.2 Trachymyrmex cornetzi | reverse complement strand
TGTACCACCGTCGGTTTCGTTTGTACCCCCTAGGGGGTGATTGTACCGAATTTTTAAGATAGGTGTGATAGCTAATTCCGCCAATTTTTAAGATATCTTAAATCTGTAAACGGGGGCTATTTCGGCATCACTTGTAGATATTTGTGCCACCGTCGGTTTTGTTTATACCCCGAAAACGACGAAACAGCACCCATTTACAGATTTAAGATATCCTAAAAATTGGCGGAGTTAGCTCTCACCCCTATCTTAAAAATTCGGTTCAATCACCCCTAGGGGGTACAAACGAAACCGACGGTGGTACAAACGTCTACAAGCGATGCCGAAACGGCACCCGTTTACAGATTTAAGATATCTTAAAAATTGGCGGAATTAGCGCTCACCCCTATCTTAAAAATTCGGTACAATCACCCCCTAGGGGGTACAAACGAAACCGACGGTGGTACAAACGTCTACAAGTGATGCCAAAACAGCAACCGTTTACAGATTTAAGATATCTTAAAAATTGGCGAAATTAGCGCTCACCCCTATCTTAAAAATTCGGTACAATCACCCCCTAGGGGGTACAAACGAAATCGACGGTGGTACAAACGTCTACAAGCGATGCCAAAACACCACCCGTTTACAGATTTAAGATATCTTAAAAATTGGCGGAATTAGCGCTCACCCCTATCTTAAAAATTCGGTACAATCACCCCCTAGGGGTTACAAACGAAATCGACGGTGGTACAAACGTCTACAAGCGATGCCGAAACACCACCCGTTTACAGATTTAAGATATCTTAAAAATTGGCGGAATTAGCTGTCACCCCTATCTTAAAAATTCGGTACAATCATCCCTAGGGGGTACAAACGAAACCGACGGTGGTACAAACGTTTACAAGCGATGCCGAAACAGCACCCGTTTACAGATTTAAGATATCTTAAAAATTGGCGGAATTAGCGCTCACCCCTATCTTAAAAATTCGGTACAATCACCCCCT
>NW_017299882.1:1655105-1657956 GCF_001594075.2 Trachymyrmex cornetzi | reverse complement strand
AGAAAAGATTCATTATTCAGTGTAGAAGCGTCGACTGTGTGAGGTAAAATGAATATTAATTTTCAAATTACACATCCAAAAATTTAATCTCTCATATAATTTTAGCTTTAGTTCTCATTGCCACTCAGCCTTCTAACTTAGTGAGTATGTTGACTTGCTTCACAGCAGTAAACGGTTCAATATTTGAGAGGAAAAACGTTGGAGATATCATTTTGTCATGCAATACTCCAATTGTTATGTTAGGGTGAAAGATTGCTGATGAAGACTCAAACCATGAGTGGAAACGTTCAAAGTTAAGGTTTATACATTTAGTATTAAGATAAAATTGCGCTAACCGATAACCAGCGTCGACTCCTATCGCCTGTAATATATATTTTATGGTTTTATTAATTATTTTAATTAAAGGAGTTTGTAAAAACTTATCAGTTTTTATATTAATTTGTAATTCATCATTATTAATTACGCGAGGCTGAAAAATGCGTGAACAACACAGAACATTTTTTGATTTTATTCATTGCGTATTTGGGATTTATTATTGTAGCTTACTAAAAGAATGGATTAAACAACGAAAATTAATTTATATAAGAACATGAATCGAGTTAGATTTACAAAAAACTGTATTAGTAGAAAATTGGTGCCTCCACATTTATACAGAATCATTAAGTTCACACCAAATCTTGATTTAAAAAATTCCTCAACAAAGAAGTTGAATAATATTCGGGATGATTACATCAACAGAATTCTCAAGGTGGAACTTAGTGATGCATATATGTCGATTAATATCGCGAGAAATAGAACTTTCCATCTTGCTCGCATTGCTTCAAAGGGGATTCCTATAAACATATTAAATAATTTTTTTCAATCTCAGGACAAAAAGATTTATAACGAATTCGTACTTGAAAGAAAAAGAATTAACAAAAAAGTTGCTTGGTTAAATTTTAAAGATAAGATGAAAAGAAGGCGAGATATAAAGAGCATTGAATACGTCTGGACGAAACCATCCTCGGTACATGGCAGTGACGGTGGCATTGGACAATTTTACAATAAAAGGATTACACCTTCGGAGGGATGCAACTTGGTTGAGGTTGCTGTAGCTCCGAATGAATTCTAAAATAACAAATGTTCATTGACATGTTTAAGGGGTAAATGGTTCACCAACCTTTCATCGGTTTCTATTCCAGAAAGTGTTCAGTGCCTTTTACAATTAGGTGGAAACTTTTCGCTTCCCACTTGTTGCAGTAACAAATTGATTTTTGAACTTATAAAGAATGTTGAATTCAATATAAAAAAATTACAAACGTCCGTCCACAACTCAGTTAGAAATAATTCTATTGCAATAATAAATAGCCTAATTTCTCTCAAACCAAAAAAGAATTTTATTATCAAAAAACTACAAAAAGCAACACGTTTAACTAAGGAATTTTTAAAGGACAATAGTAACATTATTTTCACCAAAGCTGACAAAGGTAATCTAACGGTAGCACTAGACAAAAACATTTACATTGAAAAAGTTAAAACAATGCTTGACGACAAAGACACGTACATGAAAATTCCCAAGGATCCTACGAGTAAAATTAACAATAACTTGAGGCAACTGTTGGCAGGATGGAAAAAACAAAATTACATCTCTGAATTAATCTACAAACAACTCTATTGTAATGATGGTAACATTCCTAGGGTTTATGCGTTACCAAAAATTCACAAACTAAATTGCCCATTCAGAATCATCATATCCTCTTTGGATAGTGCATTGTACAATTTGGCAGCGTTCTTACATGATCTGATTGTGAAAAGCATTCCTAAAGCGACTAGTAACATTGAGAACAGTTTTGAATTAGCTCAAAAATTAAAAAACATTAAAATTGATCATGGGTTTATATTGATATCGTTGGACGTAATATCACTCTACACTAACACTCCAACAGATTTAGCAATAAATGCTCTTTCAAATAGATGAGACGTTATTTGCAAGAATTGTAATTTACCGAAAAACGAATTTATCAAAGCTGTTCGCCTAGTGTTGGATTCAACTTTTTTCACGTTTGACAATCGGTTTTACAAGCAGACTTTTGGAACGCCTGTGGGCTCACCGCTTTTTCCGTTTGTTGCTAATCTAGTTATGATGGATTTGGAGAATTGGGTGCTGAGTAATATTCAATATTATATACCATTCTATTATAGGTATGTAGACGACATCGTTCTTTGTTTACCGAATTCTAAAATTGATTCTATCCTTGAAGAATTCAATTCATTCCATCCAAGGTTACAATTCACCTTAGAAGTGGGTGGAAATTCTATTAATTTTTTTAGACACAACTATAATTTTAAAAAATAACTCATTAATATTTGATTGGTACCAAAAACCAACATTTTCGGGAAGAGTTTTGAATTTTTTGTCTCAGCATCCACAATCTCGCAAAAGAAGGGCATAATTTTTAATCTAGTAGATAAAATTTTTTATATCTCACATCCACAATTTCACAAAAAGAATCTAGAATTGATTATTAGGATACTATTAGAAAACGACTATCCATTAAATTTTATATTCGATACTATCAATGAAAGAATAAAAACGTTAATAAATAAATTGAATTTTGGTGCAGCTAATAAAAAAACAAATAACAATTTAACTAAAGAACGCGTTAAATGGTTCTCCATACCATATTTGGAAGAGATATCGAAAAAATTCAAGAATGCAATTAATGGTGTTTGCCATAGAGTTTCATTTTTTAGTTTGAACAGGTTGAATCGCTTTATTAAAGTTCATAAAGATTCTTTAAACAATGAACTAAAAAGGAATGTGGTATACAAGATCAACTGTCGTGATTGCGATGCTTCCTATGTGGGACAA